>NW_015548192.1:1423682-1457372 GCF_001515605.1 Sinocyclocheilus anshuiensis
GTGGAAAATAATGTGTTTTTTTAACCTTAAACCGCATAAACACATTTCATTACACCAAATACACAAAATAATGTTCTTTTTAGCAGCATCATATGACCCCTTTAAGATTAGCAAGGATGCATTATTTTCGTCAAAAGTGACTGTAAAGACATTAACATTGTTATAAGCAAATAAATAAATGCCATAAAGGAGAACACTTTGCACAATACAAACTGAAAAATAATCACAAACCTACAAGTAGTGGCAGAAACAAATTTTTTCATTAACGATATTTGGCCCCCTAAATTGATTTAGGGGGACACTTTATAAGGGCAACTTTTCTAATCTTTTTATAAAAAAAAAAAATTATGTTATGAGATTAATGTTTTAAATATATATAATACTGTATAAAGAAATATAAAATGTTTGGGAAAAAATTTAATCATACTTTACATATTAAACAAAATCGCCAGTAGGTGGCGGCAATTTCCCATCCAGTCGCTGTCTAAATAAGTGAATCATTGATTTGTTCATTCAGCCGATTCATTCAATACGGCTGATTCATTCAGGAACGAATCAACTGACTGTATTTTTTGAATGAGTCATTGAATCATAGACCCGGTTCGTTTAAAACCGCTGAATCATTGAGGAAAGAAGCAATGTTGTGTTGATCAAGGATGCAGTGGTTCTGCTGTCATTGTGTCTAAAATGTACTTCACCTAATATTAACTTAAACATAGCTAATTAATTAATCAATTTATTAAATATACCATTGGCTAAAGTAGGCGGACAGTATTTGGTATTTCAAAACAGGACTGTCTGACCATCCTATCTTGAACTTTCGATTCAACAAAGAATTCTGAAAAAAGTAGCACGGTGTCCACAAAAATATTAAGCAAAACAACCGTTTTCAACATTGATAATAATAGGAAATGGTACCTGAGCACCAAATATGCATATTAGAATTATTTCTAGTGTTTCGCTCGAAACCCGGAATGCTCACCTGGGGAAGAAGTCATTATTTCTTAGCCGATTAACCTTTTTTGCTCTCTTTCAGTTTTCAGGAGTCGTCAGGCAAAAGAGTTATTAAGAACTACTTAGCCCAGTCAAAAGCATTTTTGCAAGCTTGACGTTTGTCTCTCTGCATCGTTAAAAGCCTCCCAAAAGGGTTAGGTTTAAAATCTCTTCGAGCACCTTCAAGTTCAGTCATTAAAGTTCAACCGCGGCCTCGGGGTCCACGGAACTCCAGCCTAATGCCATCTTGTCGGCGATGAGTAATCCAAGCACCATGACATTATGAGCAATAACGAGAGGAAATATTTAGCTGACTCACAGAGAGCTTCAGCCAGCGAGGAAGAAATAAATGCAAATTGACAGATCCATCCCAGAGGTTTGTTTCCTGGCAATTGCATTTCGCGGTATGACTTGTGTGTTTGTTGTGGGCGTAAGTGAAACTCAAAGGGCAGATACTTAATGGGAGATAAATTTCTCTATTGACCGACTCTTTCTTCCGAGGTTGTGGGTATCTCTTCCAAACTCATTATCTGAAACATCCATTATCAGATTAGAAGCCTATTTCATGCATATTTGGTTTGTGGCACTGTACTTCAAAGAAAATTGATTTGGAAAGTAAATAATAACCAGTGATAGACCAATGATAGCTACACAACTCTATGCTGTCTGTCGTGCAGTGTAGGTTTTTTAAGCAGTTGGTCCTTACCTATAATGTGCTTTCCCAGCATGCAATAAGAGCTCCCTACACTGTTTCTCTGAGAAAAGCGCTTCTTCATTTCGTTTGGTGCAGGTGTCTTTAATAAGCCATAAAACTTCACACTCTGCTGCATGACCTTCTCCACATGTTGCTTAAAGCTACTCAGTGTGGAGCAAAGAGGAAGGTGTTTCAGTGCCGGGTGAGATGGAAATGCATCTCAAACTGAGTGATGATGAGGAGTGCTGCGTTTCCACTGAACATACTCCTTAGGCGCTTATATAAGTTGCCATGCTATTGATGGCTGTAGCGTCATTATTGCAGGTATAAAATGTGCCAGAACTCAAAACTTGGTAAAGTTGGTAAAAGTTTGCAGGAATTAACCCTTGTGCATCCTTATTTATGTATTTATTTATTAAGATAATTTTGACTACCTTAATGCAAACAACTTAAATTTGGTCAAATATGTGTATTTTTATAGGATTTTTTTTTATTTTACCCTTATTTCCTTTCATTCTTTCAAAATCTATTTTACGCTATAGGTGCAAAAATAGTTACACTCAGGACCTTAAGGACAAAAATGACCCCATTAAAACCTCAATATTTAATCCCAGTGCCATTAAGCATCATACAATTTTTTGGTAATAGGTTTTCATTCTGTTGGCAATGCTTCAAAACTTTTTTTTTTTTTTTTACTATTTTTCACCTGATATCACCATTTTCTCAGGTTTGGCCAAATATTTAAAGAAAATATTTCCTTTTCCTGTTTTCTGCTGAAAAAAAAATGCCAATTGAATATCGAAATTATATATGCTAAAAATATTATTAAAAAGTTTTATAAATTGACACACAAAGGTTAAATGATGCACATATTTAGTACCGTTATTTAGAACCATATTTAGTATTTAGTTGACTTTGAGTGAACGTATACACACACACACACTCTAAGAATGAATGGCCTTGAATTCTGTCAAAAAAATTACGGACTTTTCTTTTTGACAATTACTGAATATTCACAGACAAAGGATGACAAAGATGCAACATGACAATAATGAAAATATGTAGAGAAAAAGGTTGCACTGCAATATACACGACATTGAAATAGCACTACGTTTTTTTTTATTTTAAAGAATTACATAAATAAATAAATAAAGTGTGTGTGTGTGTGAAACACTGCATTGGCCCTGGATTACTTTTTTATGTGCATAATTTATTGACCCAAAAATGTTTTTTTCCCTCAAGGTCACATACAGAGCGTTTTCAATTTTAGTGCACTTTAAGGCTGGATAGATAAATGTAAAAATGAGATGGATAGATGATTGCTCGAGACCGGTAAAGGTTGTACAAATATATATGCTGATAATATGATTGCTTTGACCCACACGTGATACTATAAAAACACTTACTCTGTATATGGTGCACCATTCTATGTAGCAAAAAAGCGACTCCTTCACATGAATGAAATGAGAAAACACTCCACTGGTTTATGTACATGTGTTTTATAGACTCTCAACTCCTGGTCATGAAGAAAACGCTGATGACCTTCAGTTCTTTTCCTCTTTCTCTGACCTTCCCGTGCGTCTCATCCCTTTATGTGCTTCTCATTTGCAAAGTCAGTTTTAACATTCAAATAGTTAAACTATGCATCGTCAATTTAATTTGCCTCCAGGCTCCACACTTGGTTCAGGGCGAGTAAATGTCTCTTCAGCACCTTTACAGTGAATGTCTTTGATTTGTGACTTTTTATCATTATTCCACTCATAAAGCCACTGCTGGCTTTATTTTATTCAATGGCAGAGTCAATGCTAATTACCTCAGCATTCAATTTTTGTCCTGGACTGGATTAATAATTATATGCATATTTGAATGACCCTAAGTATTTTCCCAAGGCCGACTGAGAGATTTAAGTCATTTTCCTTATTATGGCTTTTATTTGATTGCAATTTTTCAGTCACTTTTCATACAAAGCGACTCATATACTGTAACAATAATTTGTAGTACTATTACTACTTTAAGGTAGAGATTGCCCTAATATAAAATGAAAAATAACCCTGAGTTTCAGTGAACGATAATAACACACACACGTTTGTTTCTGTGAATTGTGGGGACTTTCCATAGACTTCTATTACTTTTATATTGACCAAAATATATTGTTTTAGCCCCTAACCCAACCCTAACCCTAAACCTACCCCTTACAGGAAACCTGTTTGCATTGTTACACTTTCAGATAAACATAATTTCAGATAAACATAATTTACTATTTTTATTTTCTACTAATATTTGTAATAATCTTTTTTTCCATTATTATTATTATTATTTTCTCCAGGTTTTACTATCCTTGTGGGGACATTTGGTTCCCACAATGTAGCATAAACAAGCACACACACACACACACACACACACACACACACACACACACACATAAACTTAACCAAAACTATATAGACATAAAATGGCACAAAATACAACAAAATTACTAAATCTAAAATTAAAATGAAAAATCTAATTCAAGATATTAACAAAAACTATAATTGTATATCAGAGATACTAAAATAACACTGATAGTGTTTATCATTCTTAAATGATTTTAAAGATTAAAGATGGCTTCCAGCAGTAATATTTAATGCCGGTGGAAGGAGCAGCAGGCAGTAGGAACAAGAGTTAAATTGATGGCAGATTACTTTTACTTGAAGAGGCAGGTGATAGCACCATTAGGTGAACTGTACAATGCTGCATTCTCCATTTCAAGGTCCAAAAACCACTGAGGGGGAAAACAAAATCTGTCACCCTCCTTTTTCACTCTAATCGAGCTTAAAGTTGATCAATGACACAGCAGGCAATGCTATCTGACTCTCTCTCTCTGTCCAGAGGGTGAAAAAACGTTCGTTAGACTTCCAACAACCAACAGGCCTCCTGTAAAGCACTAATAGACTATGTTGTCTTATATTAACAAAAAAAGTTTTGTTAATATAAGACAACATAGTCTATTAGTGGAATAAAATAAAATAAAAAAAGATGATTTGTTAGCTTGAAAATAAAAAAAATAGTTTGCATATAATTTGAAAGTTAGTTTTGAAAAAAAATAAATAAATAAAAAAAAATAAATTAAATTAAATTAAATAAGGTGATTTGTTAGCTTGAAAAGAAAAAGACATAGTTTGCATATAATTTGAAAGTTAGTTTAAAAAAAAATAATAAATAAATGAAACGTTTGGAAATAAAATTATATAATACAATAAATACAAAATAATCTTTGTTAATATAACACAACCAGAACAGAATATGAAAATGTTAATTAATTGATATTTGTGTTGTTCTAGAATCTAGATTAATGACATCAACCAATATTTGTTGTATAAGTCATTAGTTGAGCACCATTCTGTGTAAATACAATTTAATTGATTTGTTAGCTTGAAAAGAAAAGGACATATAGCTGGAGCTGCTCACAACCTGGGGCTTTTCTCACAATTTAGTCCAAACTGTATTAATGATTAAACACACTAAACCAAACCTTTGCAAGACTAATAAATACTTACTGCATTCACTCCATCTACAACCCCAAACAAATAAAACAGACATAGATAGCAATATATCGACCCCCAAGTGTGTCTGTGCTTCTGCGAAATGTCACAGCATTGATTAATTTGGTGAATTATTGTAGCTGAATGCTGAAGTTTTTGCTTACTTTCTGTTTTCACTGAAGAACAGTTTTGTGTAGGAGACATTAATCAGAATGCACAAGCTCTGAGTTATGGGTGAATAGCCAGAATATTTACACCTCGCTCCATTTCCAAAACAAAACACCTACAACTTCAGTGCAGACAGATTGTACCTGTGTGATTTAATTTACAGCAGTGCATTATTATACAAAACTCTAGCATGCAATTTCAAAATGGAGTTTTTGAGGCACCTTTCCATTCACATGCCCTTCAGCAATTTTACAGTATTTGATGTAGAATATCATGTTGCAACTTTCATGTAATGCACTGATTTTAACATTAGTGACAGATGAAAGAATCCCAAAGCATTCCAAAGACAACTTCATAAATAATGAAGATTTTTTAATTAAAAAAAGCTACTGATCTCTTCAAACAAACTCAACATTCAATGACGCTGCTGTATTAAACGACGTGTTCAGAATACAAAGTAGGCAACGTTGAAGGGAGTTACATAATCAGTCACACGTTCTGACATCAGTGAAGTGCAATGTGTGAAAATGTGTCTTCTGACTCTCCAAATCCAACCCCTAAAATGCTGAATTAATTATTTCTGATGCTAGTAAATTATTAACGTGGGTTTGCTCCCGCTCCTACAAGGAACATATGCATTATGGATTCGGCTGACGTGCTCAGATGAAACATCCATATGTTTTCAGACCGACGGAACAGGTTAATTGTAGGTAACACCTCTGCTCTGGCCTGGATATGTACAGTATTGAACATGTCAATGTCTTTGTTTGACATATAAACAGGTCAACACTGGCTTTTGATGCATTCAATTTTGGCGTTTTGGTATCCAGGGGTGAAGAAGAATTCTGAAAAGTATTAAATACACACCAGAAATGAGTTTTAAATGTCTTGTTGTCACTCTCAAGAGATTCCGTCTGAAAGCATAAAAACGAAACTCTCCAGAAACGTCAATCACTCCAAAATGTGTCATAAAAAGTTTATAATTAGGAATAAAACTTTGATGCGACAGCTATGAAGACAAAAATGAATATTGTTTTGACAGAGATGACTTCTCTTGTGTTATTAATGATTTCTCTTCTTAGGAAGTTCTTGTTCTGTTAAAAGCTCAGTGCAAAAATAATGCCACACGTCGTGATTTGGATGATGAAAATGTATTTGGTTATGTGATGTTTGCAGCACTTCATTTGCTGAATGTCAGACATTGAAAGGTGAGCACTTAACTTAAAACTATTAGGAACTGGCAAGTTCTGTGGCTCATTGCATCATTTTTTTTTCCCTTTAAGACTCACTTTAAGTCAGTTATAAAATGATTGCTTGAATCTACGGTAATTAAATAAAATGATTGTTTGAATCTAATTAAATGTGAAAAGTAATAAGTAATTTAATATAATTTCATAATAAAAATAAAAAAGTAGTTTAGAATAAAAAGTAATATATATATATATATATATATATATTGCAAATCAGAGCGACCGTTGCATCACATAAATTATATTCACAATGTTAATGATTGTCAGTGTGATATTGCTTTTACAGCCCAATAATCGAGGAGGTGGTATTGAGTTATTTCATTTTAGACACAACACTGCCAGTTACCTTGACTATTTTTGCTCCACCGTGGGAAATAATTCCAAACAAAACCACAGCAGAGTGAACCACTGAGCGTCAAAGAAACACATAAACAGAGTGACGCAAACAGTGAAAAACTGGTTCCGTTATGCCTGTGGTTTTCCCCTGCATTCGCACTTTTCAGATGAAATGGAGAAGCCAGGGTTGACGGCTGGCGCATCCTGTAGCTGGGGCATAAATCTAGTCTATAAAATGTCCCAATTATAGTGTATTAATCAAGCAACTATTAATTTGATCTTGATTAGTTGGTTCAGGTTCATTGCAATGTTCTTTATGTTCCAGCTGTTGGCTGAAGGGCTAAATTAAAACCCCATAGATGCAAATGACTTGTGATTGTCCTCTCTGGCAGGAACACTGACCAGTGCCTCTCACCGAAGGGAAGGAGCGGAGGCTGGCATAATCTAATTACATGGACACAGCTTAATTCAGCCTCAACAAAGGGCCAATCGATGATAAGGAAGTAGCGGAGAGTGGCTTTGACACCAGTCAATTGGTTATGTAAGTGTCCAGCTCAGATGGTGCACACTGGCACGCGGTCAATCGAATTAAGCACACCACTTCTGCACAATGGATCGCCATCTCCTTCCTCGTTTTTTATCCAAATCAAACCCCACAACATCCCGCCAGAGAGACAATCTAACGCTATGCACTACTCACAGCCCGGCAGTCAGACGACTCACTGTAAAATCAATACCCTCGTAAGGGGCTCTGATGCTTGTTATACACACCTTTACTGGGAGGGAGTGGTAAGATGCGGTTCACATCGATGCAATATTAGTCTATTAAATTAGAAAAGGCTTGGCAGGCAGGAAATCGTATTTAGTTACTCAAGGAAGAAGCTTCAGCACTTGGGAAGCAGAGGGCAAGGAGAAAACAGAGACAGATTAGATCCTAACCCTTTGAGGGACTGATTTATATACAGTTATGACAGAACAAAGAAAGAATGAGTGAAAGAAACAATGAAAACTTTAACTGTATGTAGACCTCTGTATAACTTTTTAAATGTGGGTCTACAGTAATAAATATTTAATTTAAAATATGTCACCAAATACACAAAATAATGATTTTTAAAAAAGCATCATATGACCCCTTTAAGCATCAATAAATACTAAATGTACTTGAGAAGAAAAACATGCACGAAAACAAAACTTAAGAATTATTTTAAAAATGTTTTTTTTTTCTTGTTTTAAACATCTAACAAAATAAATGAAACTTCAGAATCAGAAAAATACAATTTGCCAAAGAGAATAAAAAATAATTAATTAACAATACTTTTATTATTAAAAATAATAGTAACAATACTTTTATTGTTATTATTAATGATAGTTAAATCAAGATAAGAAATTATGATGTTTTGTTTAAGTAATTTTATCTGCTGAAGCAATTTTATAAAGTTACTTGAGACACAATATCTCAAGTAAACAAAACAAAACTTACTTTTTTTTATGTTTTTAAGCATAAATCTATCAAAATTAATTATTAGTTTGAAACTTAAAAGAAGAAAATACAATTTGCCAATGAAGTAATAATAATAATAATATCAAGATAAATCTTCTGAAATCAAGTCTTATTATAAAGTTTTGCCAAAGTAAATTTATCTTAAGTCTTAAAATTAGGTAGTATTAATACATACTAAATTTACTTGCAAGAAAAACAATATCTTGTTTTAAGCATACATCTAACAAAAATTGAGTTTGAAACTTACAATAAAAAACCCACAATTTTTAATATATAGCCTATTAGTGCTGTCAATCGATTAAAAAAATAACTAATTAGTCACATTTTTTTTCTGAAATTTAACTGCGATAATTGTGATTAATTCCACATAAAAAAAATAAATAAATAAAGTTTTTTAATATACTTTTATATTGCAATAATTTCACATTCAATCTTCAAATTAATGTAGAAACAACATAAATAGAGTACATTTTTAATATTTGTTTAATGGCATCTTTTTTATGACTGAAGGCAAGTATCGATGATACCAATATTACTGTCTTTATGAAATTGTTTTCCCCCCTAATATTTAACCATCGACTATATATAGAGATGTTATAATACAAAGATAAACTAAACCACAAAATCAAAATGAACTGAAGTTTAAAGCAAAGTCACAATTAACGTGTTTCATGTTTGATGATCACTCTAACTAACGAGCACTTGGGTGCCCGACTCTAATATGTGTAACTGTAATATGCCTTTTCTTTACTCTCTCTTGAAGTGTGTTCAAACTGTCTCCAGTGTATCTCAGAGTACCAGGCAATTAAGTGCCCACAATATTCTCTTAATTCTCTCTCCAGATTAGCATGCTTAAAGCGTTTTTGCTTTAGTCGATGAGGAGAGTTAATACAGCTTTAATGGTATTTGAAACGTGGCTCATCTGCACTTGTCCTCTTGCCATGGCAACAGACAGTCCAGGAAATCCATCTGAATTTGATAGGCCACGTTCTGAACTCCAATAACTCCACCGCATGCTAAGCTTCCCCACTCTATGTGTTCACGCAGAAATTAAGAACTTCTTTTTCCTGGCCTCAAGGTTGCAGTTAAACCCATATGGCCATTTCTGATGTGCCGTGCATAGAATATTCACAGTTAGATATCATCAAGTGAAAGCTGTACATGCTGAAAAACACTCAAGCAGTCCTCTTGTGTGTCTTGGTGCACAGGTATACATGTATGTCTGGAGAAGAACTTCAAATGAATGAATGTACGGTAAATGGCTCTGGTCAAGTAGGCTATTACACCACATACTGATTATATGGATACAACAGCAAGATTGTGTGGGTGATACTACTTTTATACATCACTTCAATAAATAAGATGTTAATATGCATTTTTTTAGACACAGTATTGGCAGTTACTTGGTGTATGACTTGCTTTGCAACGAAAATAGTTACAAACGTAGCCACAGTGAACTGCTGTACATCACCAAGCAACACACATCTATGTAAAGTTACTTTTTATTTCACAATTTTGAGGTTTTTTTTCCAAGAGATGTAAACTCAGAATTCTGAGAAAATAAAAAAAAATCATAATTGCAAGGTATACATTTAGAAATGCGAGATACAATCTCGCACTTCTGAGAAAAAAGTCAGAATTGTGAGACGTAAACTCAGAATTTTAAGTTTACATCTCGCAATTCTGAATTTTTGTACTTTTTATTTCTATTTCTATAATCAAAACTTCAAAAATATAAGATACAAACTCGCAATTCTATGTAAATTCTGACCTTTTTTAGAAAGAGTTTGCGACTCACAATTCTGATTTTTTTTCTCAGAATTCGTGTTTACATCTCACAATTCTGACTTTTTAACTATTTATTTCACACTTCTGAGGTTTTTCCTCGCAATTCTGAGATGTAAACTCAGAATTGTAAAAATCTGAATTGCAAGATATGATTTTAGAAATGAGATATAAATTCGCAATTCCGAGAAAAAAAAAAAACTCAGAATTGTTCTGTCTTTTTTCTTACAATTCTGAGTTTGCATCTTGCAATTCTATTTTTTGTTTCTGCCATGGAATAAAAAAGGTCACTTTTTATCTCACAATCCTGACTTTTTTCTCACAATAGCAGGTTTATATCTCACAATTCCGACTTTATTTTTCAGAATTGCGAGAAGATTCTTTGAGTCCTTTATTTTTTTCTGTGATGTATCAAACCCATTGCCTTGTTTTTTTTGTTTTTTTTTTACCTATTCGAAGTTCAAATACATGTTTTCACTGTGTACAGTACACATACTGCTTTCTTGCTGCCCAGAAACCTTGTAAAATAAGCCTTACATGACACTGCAACACTTTTCATGTGGAGGTCGAAGCGGTGCATGGTGCTTTCGTCGAAGCCTTGACGCATCTCATGTGACAGGGCCTTTAGGAGGTCATGTGATTGACCAGTCATCAGCTCTGTAAACAGCAAAAGGGAGTCAGATTGCTTGCAGGGGGCCAGTCTCCACTTTTTTTAATTTTTGTATTTGGTCAAATCAAACAGCAGTCAGTCAAAAACACTCTCTTTGAGTTTGCTGGCATTGGGCTCACATGCTTACTTGTGTTAATGTTAATGTCAGCGTTTTAGCAATGTAAGAAACCTTTCATATTTTTTCTACATATTTAAAAAGCAAAAATGCATGGAAAAAACATTGCCCATTTCTGTAAAAAAACAACAACAAAAAAACACTTGTTTCCATATAAAATATATAAATTATTATTTTTTTTTTGTACAAAAATGGGCAAACTTCTACAAAGCATTATATATTTTTAAGCAGATATGCCTATTTTTATGCAAAAAAAAAAAAAGTATGCTGTACAAAACACACATGGGTGTAAATACTGTATATTGTTATTGTTTAAATACATTATTTTCAAAATAATGAGTGAGTGAATGAATGAATGAATGCAAACAAGCTTCAGAAAAAATATGAAAAAAAAAACAACTTTCAAGAAAGAAAGAAAAAGAAAACTCGGACTGATTAGAGAACCCACAAACAACAGGCTTGGTTTTTGAGAGAAGCTGTGACATTGAAGTGAACAAAATGGTGATAGTTAACAAAACATCTGAAATCGATTTGACCATTTTTACTGGTTTGATATTAAACCACCACCACATAAGTGAAGTACAGAGCAGGTCTGGCCCAATTCAGCATGTGTGGAAAAAATCAATAAACTGTCCACCCAAATCAACTCAAGCTCAAGCTTTCTCCACCAAGAACAGCCCTATCATGTTTTTTATGGTCTCAGGGCTGTTCCTCCCCTCTGTGGAATCATCTGAGCACCATATTCAGCTCCTAACACAGACGTATTACCACAAGTCAGCAAGACCAATGGCCTACTGTGAACAAATGATTCAGCAATACCATGACCATAAATTCCCCAACCAGCAGAAGTCTTACTCACAACATTTCTAGTGCACTAAAGTCATATAAAAGAGAAACTTTAAATGTATTCAGCCAGAGCTGCACCAGGTCAGCACTATTACCATAGTTTTCTCATTTCATGGTACTACACAAGGTACTATAAAGAATATCACGGTACTTTGGGACAATATACTCTTCAAAGTAAAGGTTGCAAAAGGTTTTTGTTTGAAGTGATGCCATAGAAGTACCATTCTGGATTCCTTGATTAATTTTTCACTGAACAGTTCTTAAAATAAAAATGTTTTCTTAGTTTTTCCACTATAAGGAATCCAAAGTACCATGAAACTACCATGATATTCTTTACAGTACCTTATGTAGTACCATGATATGAGAAAACTATGGTAATGGAAAGGTTCCATGGATGTTAAAGATTCTTCACGAACCACCAATGCCAATAAAGAACCCTGTTTTTAAGAGTATAATAGGTCAAGTAAATAGCTGTGGTAAACAGCAGAATCACTTTCTATTATGTTGTGAGTTTTATATCACAGTAACAACATCTCACATTATTTTTTGCTAGACATAACCAATGTGGTAATCAGGAAAATTCAGATATATACTCTCAAATTGTGTGAAATGGCTTTAAAGGGGTCATATGATGCGATTTCAATTTTTTCTTTCTCTTTGGAGTGTTACAAGCTCTTGGTGCATAAAGAAGATCTGTAAAGTTGCAAAGACTAAAGTCTCAAATCCAAAGAGATATTCTTTATAAAAGTTAAGAGTCAACCACGCCCTCTTAAAACGGCTCGTTCTAACACGCCCCCACATGTCTACGTCACGATGTGGGAAGATTTGCATAACGCCGCCCAAATGTTCACGCAAAGAAAGAAGGCGTAACTTTTATTCTCGCTGTAGTATTGTTGTTGCTGCCACCATGTCGTGAAGGCGCTGTGTTTTGTTGTGAAAGCGAAACTACTTTGGTTGGCCTTCCAAAAGAGGACAATATCCGCTTTGTCATGCCTGGAGCTGATCCGTGCTGGTCGCTGAGGAACTACATCAACTTCGCGCTGTGGATCGCCGGATCGGCTTTCACCGTGGACGAAGCAAAGTCCAGCTCGGGGTCATCACATGTGGTTGCCGCAAGCCCGCCGGACGCTCCTTCGTCGAATCCGACGGCCACGCCGTTCTCAAGCCCACCGCTTCTGTTCACTCAAGCCGGCCTCCGCTCACTCAAGGCCGCGGTGTGGTATTCAGCCAATCACAACGCACTGGATAGCTGGCCAATCAGAGCACACCTCGCTTTTCAGACCGATGAGCTTTGTAAAAATCGACGCGTTTCAGAAAGGCAGGGCATAGAGGAGAAATAATAATGTACAGTATGTGGAAAAGAATGTGTTTTTTGAACCTTAAACCGCATAAACACATTTCATTAAACCAAATACACAAAATAATGTTCTTTTTAGCAGCATCATATGACCCCTTTAAGAGGCTTTTCATAGTTGAGTGTAGCTTTACATTTCACGATAACATTGCATGTTGTGTATGTATGTCACCATTGTTAAGTTATTACCCGGAATTAAGTGCTGATTTGCCTTCAATTCTCATAATTATTGGATCTGCTATTGCGTTACTTGCAATTATTTTTGTTTTTGTCATTTTGTTTTTGTAACTAAACAACCAGTTGGGTTGAACAATGCAATACTGATAAATACACATGAAATATTGTTTTACTTGTATAATTCCTTATTTAACTTTAAAATAAAAGATAATTAAATTCATATACTGAAAAATTATTTTACTGAGCTTTTTAAAACACTGAATCAGTTGAATCAATGGACAAATCATGCACTTTATACTGTTTTATATGTGCTACACATCAGTGGTTTGAAGATTCACAAAGGTTTTAAAGCTTCATGAAGAAGCATTTCGAAAGCACCCATCAAAACTTCATTAAAAACTACGATGAGTATGGCATAAGTGCAAACTGACTCAAAAAAAGTAAAACTAACAGTCTTATAAAATGTATACAACTCTATTCTAATTCTAACTCCAAATGGAAGAGCCAGATTCAAACATTACAAAATATCTAAACGCATCTGACTGACAGCTGCCAAATATATCTACTGTGATATAAACAGCAAAATCGGTTGATAAAAATAAGGTAGTTTGAGTGGCTCTGCAGCATGACAAAAACAGAATCAATTGAACTGCACGACTATATAATAACACCAATATGTGAGCCCTCATGGTACACACGGTATAAACAATTCAGGCACCTCTGAAATTCAACTATAACTGGCAGATGTGGCAAAAAGTAAGTTTTAGCTCTTTTTTTGTAGGTTAATCACACTGCTTTGGGGAAACTAATTTGTACATCCATTAGTGTGATATAAAACATGACATTATATACAAGTACACAAGAGCTCAGTTTGACAGCTGCAGGCTTTACATTCTCTCCTGAGCACAAAGAATAAACAACACTTGTCAAACAAACTGTCTCTTATTTATTGCTAAAGGCAAACTAATTCTTCTTCCTAATCGATTCAGCTGCATGCAAAGCACGAGCAGGAGCCACCCGTTGACTTTGACAGAATAACTTGTTATGAGAGACTTCAGGATTGGTGTCTGACTGTGTGTCTGTGAAATGAAGCTGCTCTTCTTGACTAGTTTCTAAAGACGGCTTTAAAGTGCGATAAGGGTGTGATGAAGTAACGGGGCAAATTCAACTATGAGTGCCATGACCTTTTTGAGAAACGGCATCATGTAATGAAACACTAGAAGTGAAAAGAAGAGTGACAATCACAGAAAAACCACCTACAGTTTACTGTCCGCACACACATATACAATGCATACACTTGTAGGGGACTTATTTAAGCCATAATCATGTTTATATTCATAGTACTGAGGGGACTAACAGAAACATCACTCAAAACTCTAACCAAAATACAATTTATCAATTATTCTGTTTATACTAGATAGCACATTAACAGGACATCATGGCAACTACTTTCTTATGCCACAGATTAAGTATCTTTGTAGCTTTGAAACATGCTAACTTAATCTTAATTTTTTTTTTTTTTTTTTTTTTTTTTTTTTTAAAAAAAAAAAAAAAAAAAACAAAGATGAAAACATGCATCATGAAGATAATTAAACTGATTTAATTCAAACGTACTGTTGATAAAATTAGGATGCTTTGATAGCACACTAATCAGCTCTGTCAAACACATCCTTGCTTACTTTACTGCAATATTCCAAAACACTGCTAACAGTCTTTAATGCAGGGGTATTATAGATAACTCAAAGTAAAACAGAAGTAAGTTAGAAGTCTTCAAATGTTTTCATTTGTTGTGACTGAAAACTAGTATCTCAATGATACTAAAATAACGCTGCTCTAAAGCTGTTCAGGAGCTCATGTAGTATTTATGTTGATTTAAATACAAGTAAAATTTCCAGGACAAGAGGTATCATAAAAAAAAGACAGCCCCTTTAAATGGATAGTTCACCCAGAAAAGAAACATCTGAAATTAAGGCTGCATTTACACTGGCACAAAAATCAGGTCTTTCGCTCACATCTTACACAGATCGGAATTTGTTGCACACGTGTAAACACAAAAACCCGCACGAGATCCGATTTTTTTGCATCCGATCTGAGCCACTTCCAAATATGGATTTTAATCGGATACACATCTGATATCTGGACATTCGACCTACGTCTAAACACACATATCCGATTCTCCACAGAACTCCCAATGCAAGGGCGACACGTTTGCTCATAAAGATTTGTAATGCCGGCGTGCTGTATGCGCTCGCATTTTATTGAGATGGAAACTTTTTATAAGTAAGAAATTGCACATTCATGAGCTGGTTTTCAACCCCCGCCCCGTGAATTTTGAAAATACAAACGCTAAAAGCTACATATATTTCTCAGCAATGAGGGGATGACTTAGCAGTTTTTGTACTTAAACCGACAAGCTTGTTTGCAATGCTTCACAATTGCTCGCTCGCGCGTGGTTCGTTCTCTCTCTCTCCTTAATTAATTCAAATTCATTTCAATAAATATCATCTTTATTTCACTAAAGAATTCTACCTCTAACGAGCTGTAGATAAAATAGTCTAACAAATTAAAATTACCGTTATTTTCCGGTCTTTATCCGTTCAGTCAGATTTTGTGCTGCAAAACATCCATGACAGCCGTTGTCCATGCTGGCAAATAATAATGGCCTTTCGACATGAATTATATAAATAATTGTATTAGCATGGCCATTTAAAACCCGAGGGTCTACCATGTGCATAGTAAAGCGATCACTGCAGACAAATCCTTTTAGGTGGGAATTAATGTAAACACAGATATCGGATACCAGTCGTGTCTAAAGTGAATGTAAACAGACTTGCCAAAAAATCGGATATGGTCAAAAGATCGGATCTGTGCATTAAGACTTGCAGTGTAAACGCAGCCTTACTCACCCTCAAGCCTATGGGTGGGCAGATCTTAAAGTGACAGCAGTCTAATATCCCTACTGTCTGTCATTCATGTTAAAAAAAGATAGAAAATCTCTCACTGCTCTTGACTATATCACTTTTGTAACTTTAATACGAAGAAATATATATTTAATTTACACAGTGAAGAATATGCAGTGTTTTGACAACGTCACACAATGTATGTAGCATTTCTTATGTATTTGTTCTACTGTAGTTTTTTGTCCTATTGCTTGTAATTACTTTCTTATTTTCATTTAATCGCTTACTGTTAAGTTGTCGTCAGTGAGCTTGAGTTTTTTTTATTTTTTTTTTATTTAGGCTGGTATTAGTTTTTTTGTGATATTGACACTGTTGACAAGAATTATGAAGTTTCTATGGAATCTAAAATTTTGTTATCATAAAGCAAAATGTGTTACTTATTTAAAGCAAACATAACTATATTGTGATATATATATATATCATTACCGTGAAATAAAATTACTCATATCGTGATATAACATCAAGCCTGTATGACATTTTGTATACTGCAAAACAACACTGGACCATATTGATTTTCACAGACATTTTTCAAAATATTTTATTTTGTGTTCCACAGAACAAAAGTCGTTCAGGTTTGGTATAACATGAAGGTGAATAAATAATGGCAGAATTTTCCTTTTTGAGTAAAATATTTGTTTAGTGTTCCACTTCCAGACTTACTGTTGCAGGTGAATTTGTGTTTAAGGATTGTTTGCAACAGGTTGAGAGTTTTTACATTCATTCATTCTCTGCCATTTGGATAAAACACTTCAAATAAAATGCGAGAAATCTAATTTCTGACACGTCATGTTAAATGGGTTTTGTCGTCGTCTGTCACTTTGCACCCTATGAAGTGTCAAACCACTAGAGGTTCCTCCTAGAAGCTAAACAGGAGAAAAACATGTTTTTCAAAGCCGTTCAGTCTCAAACACAACACTACAAAAAAGAAAGCCGTTTCTTGGCAAACGCAGATATTTCCTGAAGAGCACAGAGCGAATCCACATAGTAGGAAAATACAGAATCTGCCGAAAAAAATTCAACATGGACTCAAAATTGACCCCATTTTCTTTCTAAACACATGTTGTTTTATGCTCTATGCTAATGCATTTTGAAAAATTTGTACGAACTGCTGGTGTCAATTGCAGTGATTAGGTCAGGTCACGTATCTGCTTTCGCTCAAGCTAAACGGGGTTTATTTGCCTCAGAAATCTTGTCTCGAGTTTTGCATGTTAATGAGTTTTTGTGAATCTAAAAGATGGCCCACATTACTTCTCACTGAATATGTGTCATGCAAAAACCATATCAGGGGCAGCTATCTATGCAAACAATGAAGCACCCGTGGGATCTGACTCATACCAACATGCTTCCATGTTGCATTACCATTGCAAAATTCCCACCCACGTTTCCTCAGCTCCCCCTGGCTAGGTCACTTTGTGTCTTTGAGGAAGCTGTCCTCCATAAAGGATACGTTAGTTGAGGAGATAAATGCGGTGCGATGCTCTAGGCCATAAGAGCACATTCCTTCACCTGCTAATCATGACCATTAATCACTCTGCCCGGCTCTCTCTTTCCCATAGGCCACAGGCACACAGGTCAGGGCCAATGTCTGTAGCTTGCTGTAGGCACGCAGGTTAATGTGGATGCTGCTCTTCAAGGTAGTGTGAGGTTTAACATGGTTTCATAGTGCTCTCTCATCAGGACTGAATGGAAAAGGAAACTGCTGAAGTCAAATGACTTTTCACAGCAAAAACTTAAGAAGCAATAATGCATGAGATTTTAAAGGGTTAGTTCACCCAAAAATAAAAATTCTGTCATTAATTACTCGCCCTCATGTAATTCCAAACCCGTAAGACCTTCGTTCATCCTCAGAACAAAAATTAAGATATTTTTGATGAAATCCGAGAGTTTTCTGACCCTCCATCGACAGCAACGCTCATCGAAAACTGACATGGAAGAGAAGAAATTGTTGAATAAAGTCGTTATTTTCGTTTTCTTTGTGCACAAAAAGTAATCTCGTAGCTTCATAAAATTACAGCTAAACCACTGATGTCACATGGACTATTTTAATGATGTCCTTACTACCTTTCTGGGCACTGAATGTGTCAGATGCTTTGTTGTCTATGCGGGGTCAGAAAGCTCTCTGATTTCATCAACAATATCTTAATTTGTGTTCCAAAGATGAATGAAGGTCTTACTGGTTCGGAACGACATGAGGGTGAGTAATTAATGACAGAATTTTCATTTTTTGGGTGAATTATCCCTTTAAGATGTGTATTAATTTTTCAAATTGTGCCAAATGTTGACATATTGTACTTTTTTTCATTTGCAACTTGTTCATACTTAAAGCAAGTGGGAAAATCTGCCAGTGCACTTACAGTATATTAAAGATAATGAGTTTTCAAATCGTTCAACAATGCATATCTTTTTTTTTTCCCAAGGACAAACTATTTTAGATATGGAAAATTAGACAAAATACTTGTTAAGAATATGATATAATGCAAGCATATAATGCAATATGATAATGCTAGCATACTTGGAATATTTCAAGTGTGACATTTATCATGTAGAATTTATTTACTTTCTGGGTCATCTTATTAAAAATGCCATTAATTTGACTGATTATCAGCCACTGAACCAAATTATTGTAAATGTTTGACAATTTACAGTACTGTCACATTTTCAACGTATTGTAATGATGATCATAAACTGGACACGTCGAATTGCATGACATTTATAAATGTGAAAAAAGTGATTGCATTTGCAATAAACTAAATTACAATAGATACAGATTTGCCTAAACAGTTCATTTGTCATGGAAATGAGTTAAAATTACTAAACAACATAAAGAAAACCTGTTCGACAAAATTTGCAGGTGTTTAAAACACAATAAATTGTTCTCTTTGTTGATAATTGTATGTCTGCAGAACAAATGTTAGTGTTGCACAGTATCATTTATCCACCACAGTTTGGTTGCTAGAAAGCTTCTTTGTTGACAGTCAAACACCTGTAAAGCTAATGATAGTGTTACCATTTTGTTTCTTACACTAGGGTGTTTAACCAGATTTCCCATCATTCTATGTGGCAGAATGAGGATGATAAATGATACAGACAAACATGAATGACCTAATGTGCATCCTTCATTATAATGCATGAAGGCTATAAAAGCTGTTAGTAAATGAAAAAAAAAAAAAAACATAGATGGAGAGAGAGAGAGAGAGAGAGACAGAGAGAGAGAGAGAGAGAGAGAGAGAGAGAGAGAGAGAGAGAGATATTTAACAAGTAAAGAGCTATCAGCTGGCACTTATTTCATGAGTAACAGCCTGTAGCCTTGCTGCACATTAAACATCTGTTAACTCGCTTTCCTGCTCCATGATTAACTACATAACGACTCTTAAAATAACCATCCGAGGTGTATGAGTTCTGACGCTGTGTGAAAACACAAGCTGAAAGAGACAGTTTTCTTTCCATCAATGTACTAGTTATAGGAAAAACTGCAGTGCGATCTTCAGTGCCTTGAGCTAGTTGTGTTTACAGCCACTGACAGACCTGCATAAACAATTTCCATCTGTTTCTGTTGTTACTGACAGTGATAGAAACAGCCAATGATAATGCAAACTGAATATTTACTCTACAGACCTGTGTTTGTGGCTAATTATCTCAAGACATTTCTTACCAGCAGTTAAACGAGCAAAGAAGCTCTACGTCATTTATCACGAGGACAGACAATCCTTTTCACATATTAACACTGGGAAGAACTCCTACAAGGGCGTCACACAATTCAAAGCAATTAGGAGTCATTCATTTATCATGAGAGACGATGACTTTCAACAACATGAGTGACATCAACCACTGGTAATGTAATGTGGGCATGTACGAAGTTGAGAAAAGAAAATAAAAAAAAATACACTTTCCTCTCCAGAATGTTCAAAAACACCAATAACATATCTCTGTCTTAACACTCTTATATTTGCAAGTTAACAGCTCTCATGTGACAATGAGAGTTGGTGAAACTAGTTTAATAACAGAATCTTTCAGAAATTTAAAACTGTCAAATAAAAAAGTATTATGCAATAGTCTGTGTATGCATGTGTGTGTGTGTGCGCGCGCGTGTGTGTGTGTGTGTGTGCGTGTGTGTGCGCGCGTGTGTGTGTAAGAGAAGAGTCATAATGTATTCTGCATGCATCCATTTGCTGCAAGGCATCACAACGCTGATAACAGAATAAAATATCAGAATCACAGAAAGCATCACTTATTATATCTCATGAATGCACAATTGTACAAAATTATTCTATGATATCTCACTGCAATGATCAAGATGCTGTTTAATTGGAACAGACAACAGCTCATATCTTTGGCCTTGGAGTTCTCAAACCTTCCATGAACATATGAAATATAAATAAAAAATGTCATGAGCACAGCACAGTCCAAACTACTACTACAGTTGTAAACGCATTAAAAGATAATAACACAACAGCTATAGCATTCCTATAACTGCACAGCTTTAAAAACCGCAATGTTCTTCACATCTAATTAAATGTGACTGAAATTAAACAATTTAACAAACACCCTAATTAAACTATAACATGTTTATTTATGCTTGATTAGATTTAACCTGATACACTGCAGGGCAAATTTAAACAGTCATGGGACATTTGGGAAAAAAAACTGGTGCTAACCAAGGCCATCAGCATCACTGCAGCTCAGCTATTAAATAACATTTGCTTTTGCACACCATTCAATCAATATTTCAGAATGCAGAACACTATTATAAATGAAGGTGTCATTAAAATGCACTAAATGTCTGCAATCATGTTCTATTTCTGAGATTTAAATAGCATTTGACTGTTATAATCAACTGTAAACTCCCTTTTGTTTGTGAAAGGTGAATAAAATGATGCATTTGAAATCAGTTTCCAACTAAAAATATGATACAAGAGTCTTAGTATACACAATGTGGAATATTTTAAATAAAAATATCACATACCTGAGAGAAAATCACAGTGATCAACATGCTAAGCATTCTTTGACGTTTTGACCGAAACGTGACTTCTTAATTATTTCAGCACATGCGCCACCTACATGCTGCTTCTAAAAACACAATGAGCCCACGATATTCACAGATAGAACAAATATAGAAACTATGGAAACCCATTTCCTCCACTGAATAAAATATAAAAAAAATGGCAATTGTGAATATTAATCTCACAATTCTGACATTTTTTTTCTCAGAATTGCATGGTATAAACTCGCAATTGTGAGTTATATTGTCAGAATTGCGCGAAAAAAAGTGAGAATTGCAGGATATGAACTCACAATTGTAAGTAATAAAGTCCAGTTCTGAGGGAGAAAAAAAGACTGAAATTCCCCTCCCCAGCAGGCACACAATGTCATAAGACGTTGATATTTGTTTACATTTCGGTTGTGATGTCGGGTGACCATAATTCAATGTCAATTCAACGTCTAATGTCAATGTTAAAGGTGCAGTAGGAGATCTTGGAAAATGCTAACTTTATCCTGATAGCACTGAAAGCGAACGTCCCACCCTCCCTGCAATCACGCTCACACCCCCTGAATGCATATACGCTCACAGACCAGTATACCAGAGACAACATTACAATGGGCTACATCAGCAGTTCCCAATTCCAGCCCATGTTCCGAAGTGAAGTAAACTTCAACGTTTTTCCCCTGCCGAAGACAATCACCTATTGCACCTTTAAATTGATGTCCAACAATGTCAGCTGACGTTGATATTTGTTATTTTTAGGTTGTGTAACCAAAATCCAACGTCAAGTCAACGTCAAATTGGCGTAAAATTCTGACGTCAACCCAATTTTCATTCTCAACCAAGATGCAACGTATGTCCAACGTCAATCTGATGTTATATTGACGTCCTGTGCCTGCTGGGTTGCAATTCCGTTTTTTTTTTTTTTTTTTTTTGAAAAAAAAAAAAAAGTTGGAGTATATCAGTTCATTTTCATTGACAGGTTTGGGCTATACTAAACTCTATTGTGTATGTTTTGTTTTATATGCACCTGTTCCTGGTAGTATGTTCACCACGCCTTTCGGAAACTTTGCCAATGCAGTTAATTCAGCAAACTTGAGAGCAGTCAAAGGTGTGACCTAGAATAGAATGCAGAAAGAGAGTCCTTAAGTTCTGTGTGTGTATATTGTTCGGGTTAAATATGCCATGCCCATGTGCATTTTTGTTTTAATATAAAATAATAAAAACAAAAATATTAAATAAAACGAAAAATAAAGTCAGAACTGCTAAATATAAACGTAATATTTTGACGATTTTTCTCAAAAATTGCGAGTTTTTTTTCTTGCAAGTCTGACTTTATATTGCGCAATTTTGAGAAAAAGTCAGAATTGTGAGTTTGCATCACACAATTCTGAGCAAAAAAGTCAGAATCGTGAGATAAAGTCACAATTACCTTTTTTATTTTATTTTTTTTTATTCAGTGGCAGAAATGGGCTTCCATAAAAAAATAATTTATAAAAACTGAAAAAGTCTAGTAGTAAATAGTATGATAGTATGTTCCTCAAAACCAACAATTTGCCAATAGAGAGTAAAAGCCAAGCTGCCCATTTCATAACCGGACAAGGCTGACGTCTCATTATATGCCCCAATAATAAAATGTATTGCCGATGATACACTATATACTTTTGTTATTATTTCCGAGTCAGTTCTCATGAAGTTCAAAATTGTTTCAAAATTTTCTTAATTAATGGATTAATTTGTGCATATTTTAAAATGCTTGTCTTTATAATATTTTATCAAACTATAATATCATGCTCTGTCTCTGAAATGACCTTTTGTAATGACCTTTTTTCCCCAGGCTGAAATCACGCCTCTTGTCTTTCAAGCAATAAAACTCTCAAAAGTCTCATCCTGTATTTTCCCTCACTGGATATCCATTTTCACTTCGAAACACACCAGATTACGGAAGTAAAATGGGTTGTGAATACCGTTTTGTGTGACTTTACACTTTGCATTTGGAAATGCCTTTGGTTAGCATAGCTTTCTCTTTCTGTTTTCTTGGTTAAAATGGTAGCAGCTGCGTAATCACAGCCAGCATGCTAGAGGCGTTTTAATCAACAAGAGTGATTCATGAGCCTATAGCTGACAAATACAATAGTGTGGGTCAGCATGCACACACACACACACACACACACAGGCCATTACAGGCCTAATCATTAGCATTGTTTATGCCTACTCTTAACTCAAGGCGTTTTAAAAGCAAGTTGCTTCACCTTGAAACCAGAAAGCACACAAGATACACAGTCAGACAGAAAAGCAATCTTTTCTTCCTCTTTCTCTTTTTCCAGATACAGCTCACATCCTTGACAGATGCTTCTGTCTCTGTTTTTCTCTCAGACAATACCACAGACTTTTGCCTTCCTTTTGAAGGCATTCCGGTCCCAAAGTGCAGCAGATTGCTTCAATATTAGAGCAGAATTGTGAGGAATGGATCCAGCATGTTACATGCCATCTGACTCGTGCGTTGTTCTCTGTGTTGGGAAAGGTCCTTTGAAACCGTAGCAGGATAAGATACTCGTGATTTAAAGTCAACAACAGTCAAGCAACCCTTTTGACGAAGAAGTTAACTCCACTAAAAGTTACTAAAAATGTAGCAGACATTTAAGTAAGCTTTGAACAGAAATTCTGTGATTGGAGCATTTATCTGCATGGCACAAAAACATCTAAATTATGGTGACATCATTACATTTTACTTAAAGTGCCCCTATTATGGATTTTTGAAAATTCCCGTTCATGCAGTGTGTAACACAGCTCTAAGTGAATGAAAACATCCTGCAGAGTTTTAAATCTGAAAGTGCAAAGTTATTGTCTCTCAAAAGAAAGAGTCGACTGAATCATTGAAACAAGTCGTTTTTAAAAGGAATCCCAAGCTGTTTCATGTTGACGTCAACATGAAACATTAGCATATTGCCTGCCCACTTGTTGGTCTTTTGGTCTGAATGAAAATGCAAATTCATTCTTTGCCACTAGGTGCCACTTCCGGAGCGGTAAAAATAGCGGTTTCCCCGGTAACGCTGTACACAAAGCAGCACTGCGCTCAAAAAGGCAGCTTTATCAGGCATCACAGACATGATGAAATGAAAATGAGACCTATTGGACCAATCACCGTAGATTAGCGTCACGCAAAGGAGGGGTTTGCGTTTGATCGTTGAGCAAGTAAGGTAAAAATAAATGCATATTATAAGACAATGAAAGTGTTTTTTTTCCCTTGCATGCATGTTAACCTGTTGTTGGGGACTCCCAAAACCAAAATATGAACCTTTCATTACCCATAATAGGGGCACTTTAATTTTACAATAAAAACACAAATAATTTAGAAAACTCAAAAATATAAAAAAAAAATGTACCTTTCAGCTAAACTACACTACCCTATAAAAAAATGTAAAAGGACAAAATCTTTATAAATGAATAACTATTTTGCTAATAGACAGAATTATTTTGCACAAAAACATCTAAAACATTATATTAAACATAATTACAAAATGAATACAGAGTTAGAAAAACACTCATTTATGTGGGTAGAAAACCTAGTGAAGAACAGCAGCATTTAAATAAATACTTTGCTTCTATAAATAGAATGAAGTAAAATGAAATAATTGAATCATTTGTTTGATCAATGATTGTGCGAACAACAAATTAATTGTGCGAACGAACCGGTTCACTAAAATGAATCGGTAGAATATTAATATTTGTGTAGCCTTGGTCTGTTTACAGAGGTGTGTTTACAGTATGGTCATGGTTATAAGGTGCGATGTTAAGCCAGTGCATGAAATGCTGTGTCAGGTTCCTTATCAGCTCTGGGGTGCCAGCTGGAAAGAGTGTTGCATTCAATGCAAAGCTTCACACATTTGTACAGGCAGCTACTGATATGTGTTTGTGTGTGTGTGTGTTCCAGCCTGAAAGCTGACCTATATACCAAGCTAGTAAAGTAACCTTTACTAGGTGCACTGAATATTAATTTTGTAACTTTGTGGACATGTGGATGTACTATATAGGTACATTGCTACATTGCTGGCTTGTAAACACAAGAGCTGAAAAAACAAAATATCACAAAAATGCTAAAAGCATATATAGCAGTATATGAAAGCATTGCTGTTATCTTTATTCGTAATGAACTCTTTGATGAACTGAGACTGATCACTATCAATAATCGGCCAATATTTGTCCACTTTTAGCTTATTGCCAAAACACTATTGAGTAAATATTTCATAAACAAACATTATGAAAATCTGGAGACTTGAGTTCTCAGTTATATTGTAATATCAAAATTGACCAAGGTCTTTCTTCCATTTACATTTTACATTTATTGATTTGGCAGATGCTTTTATTCAAAGCGACTTACAGTTGAGGAAAACAAGAAGTGATTCATCATAAGATGGCAATAAACATGAGAAGTGCCTGTTATGTAATTTTTGCCTAATTTCCAAATTGAAATTAGACCAAAATGAGTTAACTGTCCACATACAGTAAGAATATAGAGCTATAAGACCATCAGCAAAACAAAAATAATTTGGTCTTAGAAAAGTTGGTATCTTGGCAAATCTGAGTACTGTCTGAGACATTGTTGACATGATGTGAGATTACTCGTTTTTCTCAGCAGGAAAGCAGAAGATTCAGAATTTGATCTCATACTGTTGCTGTCTAAAAGAATATCAGAAATATCATAGGTTGGGATTTTTCCTTTCCTACAGGCAGAGCTATTTTTTAACACACACACACACACACACACACACACACACACACACACACACACACACACATTGGGTCTCTATGTTTCCCAATAAGCACTGGTTGTTCTCCTGTTATTTGTCTGTACCAGTATTTGTAGTCATAGTTTGTATCATTCTGGTAACAGTGCATTTCAACTGAAGAGCCTGGAAGACTGGATATGTACTTCAGGTGATCAGAACACCATCACTGAAATCTGCTAAAAATACAAAGATAAAAACAAAAACAGGTTACGTGGTCTATTATAAATGGTCAAAACCATGAGCATCACTGTCAGTTCTTTTTCCAAGTGAAACTTTAATACCTTTAATACAAAGCAAGGTGGAGAGTAGAAGAAAGGAGTCAATTTAGAGTCGCTTTTGTGAAATATTATCTGATGTTAAGTGTTAAAGACAAAAAAATAATGGTTCTTTGTTTAGAACACACCCCTTTGCAGCTTAGTCATTGGTGAAAAAAAAAAAAAGATGACATTTGTTCTGATCCAATCCCTCTTGCCTATATGCAGCTGCCTAATTTTAAGTGACTGATTTCAAATGATCTGAAGACAGGTGCTCAGCCCATCACAAAAGCAGCACATGATTTAAAATGAATACTAGTGGAGTTTGACATATGACATGAATATTGCAAATCTAATATTGTTATAAGAATAAAAATAACACACACACACATACACCACACACACATTGGGTTTCCATGTTTTATGGGGACATTCAATAGATTTTCAATAGGTTTTTATACTGTACAAACAGTATATTATATTGCCCTACACATAAACCTACCCCTCACAGGAAACTTTCTGCATTTTTAGATTTTCAAGAAACTTCATTCTGTATGATAAGCTTGTTTTCTCATGGGGACCAAAAATGTCCCCACAAGGACAATGATTTTGGATATTGCCATCTCCATGGGGACATGTTGTCCCCATAACGTAGGGTTTACCAGGATTACACACACACACACACACACACACATGCACGTTGGGTTTCCATGTTTTATGGGGACATTCAATAGATTTTCAATAGGTTTTTATACTGTACAAATGGTATATTATATTGCCCTACACATAAACCTACCCCTCACAGGAAACTTTCTGCATTTTTAGATTTTCAAGAAACTTCATCCTGTATGATAAGCTTGTTTTCTCATGGGGACCCAAAAATGTCCCCCCCACAAAGACAAGGATTTTGGATATTGCCATCTTCATGGGGATATTTTGTCCCCATAACGTAGGGTTTACCAGGACCACACACACACACACACTATATACAACACCAACACAGCCATTTGTCATCCTATTATGCATTATTTCTTGCAGTCTCAAAAAAGCCCATCAGCAAATGTGTTACATCCACAAGTAACTGCATTATTGAGCTGTTCTCATCAACAAACACACACTCTTCAGCTGAACAAGGTTCAACCTCCCATGAATATAGTATGAGTGCCTTCACTGGCGTTTGAGGATGAATAAACAGAGTCATATGGCAACAAGGAGCCACACACACATAAACTAAAGAGCAGCGATATAACTTTCCCAGAGAGCGGCTCTAATTGCACGATGCATCACATGTAAGACAACATCGAGCGCCACACATCCCTTACCGCACAATCTCTTTTTTCACTTTCAATCACTCCACAGCTCCCAATCTCATTCCCTCTCATGCCTTTCTATCTGTATTTCCCACTAACTTCAAACGTCCATAATCCACACCCCATTTCATCAATATTCATTTCTCTTCCGAAATGGTGAACTTTGCAGAGAAAGCAAGGCATTTATCTCTTACCTGTGTGCTTTCATGGATCCCAGTCTTCTATACGGCACAATCTTCTACCCCATGCATCGACAACTGCACAAGACACAGGCAGTGTGTGAGAGGATGGAGATGCACACACACAGACACACACACACACACAGGGAAAGAGAGAAGGGGGGATCTGAATTATGGATGGAGAGTGAGGGTTCCCTCATGCCGGATATTGTGGAGTGTGAATCATCTCTGGCATGAATCAAACATAGTCCAGGAGCGAACGAGAGAAAGAGGGAGGGGTAGCAGATGAATAGATAACTGAAAAGCAAAGGAATGGTGGTGAGAGAGCAGACGAGCGAGTCGGCTGAGGTAGCATCTCGCTTTCTCTATCTCTCGGTCTCAGTCCAGACATCTTCACTCTTCATCTTCAGTTGTTTAATCAGTCTGACATATTCTAATAGTTGTGTATTGAACCGGCCAGTCAATAACAAATATTGCAGATGCTTTATTCTACCTTTGGAGACTGTTAGTACTCCTAAAGGCACAGTTAAAGCAAAACAATACAACAGACAACAGTGACTTATTCAATGTGTAAATGCCCTCATTAGACAGAATGCAATAGTTTGAAAGTGTCTGGATTGGCCAAGCTGCCATCATACCCAAACATACTCTATACAAGTGCATGGATGTAGACATTAATAGCCACGCAAGATAAAATGTGTCAAACAGCAATTTGGAAGGCACACTTTAGCATGTCACCTACACAGCCAGTTTTCTATTTCAGGTCAACTAGAGAATCTTAGTTGATAGTGATATGCTTATAGTTAGCTTGCTGAATTGTAATACAAAACATCACAGTTGTTATAATTCAGAAAGCATTAAACTGTGATGAAATTGTGCCACCTGGCTTTATAAACATCAGACTTACCAAAAACACTTGAAAGAGGACATTAGGACAGAGCATGGCACACCGTTTTGTTGGCGGGACACCTGGTTGAAAACAATCATTATTTTTTACAATGCTCATTGCACACTTCAGCTTTAACACTAGAACTGAAAAATTTACCCCGTGGCTGCTTTTCAAATGTATACAACACATTTTCAATAAAACATTCAAGTCTCCCAGTCATTGGCTTTTACTAACATTGTGCAATTTACAATCCCCTGGTGTTAAAAATCGTTTAGATAAAACCAGATCAAAAAACTGCACATTTATACCTATAAGCGCCAGCGGGTCAAATTTACCCACTATAGAATGCCTGTATTTTCGCGCTGTCATTTTCTTGCTGCTTATATTTTAACATTGTACATTGCTAGGCAATGCCTTTGACTCACTGAATTAGCGGTTATTGGTTTCATAAATAAAGTCAAAATGAGTAAAAGAGGGCAATTTATGGATGCCGAAGAGGTATTAGAAGCACTAAATGCCATGAGTGATGGAGAGTCTGATAGTGGGGAGATAACTGATGTGTCCTGGCCTGGGTCGGCTCAGCATCTGACAGCGATCCATCCAGATATCATATTTAGATGTTTTAGCCTAACGTTACTCATAACTGTTCAAACTGTGGATTAATTATTTAATTTTTGTTTGCCCATTTCTATCGTTTATTGTTCGCTATTTATTCTAGTTTGCCCATTTTCTAAAAAATAAAAAAATAAATAATCTGAACTATTATGTACAGTAATGAATAAAACCATTTTTTTTGATTACCCAAAGTTTATTGGTGTTGTTCTCTTATTCAAATTATAAATTATATAACTAAACAAATTAATAATTAATTAGCTGAAGCTGTGCGCTTGAATTTGTCATCACATCATCATGCAGTCAATTATTATTGCTCATTATTGTCTATAGGCTATTTTAGTAATTATGGGTTTTTAGTAACATGGGTTATCTTAATATATTGATTAATGACATTGTATTATAATATTACACCACCCAAATATGTATTTACATCCTTCTAATTCACATTGTCAGGGGCAAAAATATAGTTTATGACTAGACATATAATCATTTCATGACTCTAGACACTTCTTTGTGAAGACAGTGGCATAATACAGTGAAATATGCTTTTTAGCCATATCAAAACAGTAGTCATGTGTGTGGGTAAAATTTACCTGCTGGAGGTTTTAGGTATACAACGACCCCTGGCGGTTCTAGTGTTAAAAATCCAGAGACACACTGCACCATGGGTTCTCAACTCTGGCCCTTGAGATATGTTTTCCCGCAGAGTTTGGATCCAACCTTGATCACACTCACCTTCCTGTAACTTTCTCGCAGTTCTGAATCCCTTGATTAGCTTGATCAGGTGTGTTTGATTAGGGTTGGAGCTAAAGTCTGCAGGAAAGTGGACCTCGAGGGCCCGAGTTGAGAACCCCTGCACTGCATGATATTTGGTTGTCCAAGATGAAAGATTGGCATCGTGAAACAATAATGGTGATTTCTGTGATCATGGCTCCTAATCGGTGGTCCTGTGTTATACAGTGAGAGAGGTTCAAAGATGGCCGCTGTCACGGTCTTGCGACCAAAGATAGCCTACGATAATTTTCTGACAGTGTCAGAAATTGAGCATGATCACTGCAGTGTGTTTGCTGCTACAACCCATGTTTACTGACCAGCCAATAAAAATGTGACATGAAATTAACGCGACATGGCGCTAAAACATAAAACTGCTTACCTCAGGCTCTTATTCCTTCCTCTTTTGCCACTTCTACTTTTTTTCAGCACACATTAAAACTCCAACTGCCAATATGTGATTAATCATGCTCTTTTTGTTTTCCACTAGTGCATGCTGAAGACATTTTATTCTTCTATACAAACATGCATCATAGCATACGAGTAGATAGGTGTCATCATCATCATACAGTCTACATGCATTTCATACCCAAGTTTATTAGATCCATGTCGCAGTGTGATTTGTTATGATCTTATAAGATTGCTAAAACCGTGCAGTGTGTAGAAAGCTTAAGTTAGCAGTGTGACAACTTTTAGTCCAGACTAAAGGCTTTCCAGAGAATGTAGGGCAATGTATTTAATTAAGGATCCATATTTAAACATTTAATGACTTATGGGGGTTTCTGTTTAACGTAAGCAAAGCGTTTTTTTTTTTGTTTTTTTTTTGAGCAGACTCTTGTAAAGCAAGGCTGTTTTAATTAGGGCTACAAAGAAAATGGTCCACTTTTTAATGATGCAAATCTCATAAATAGATATCAAGGCGGTTTACTATTGTGTCCACACTCTGGAATGAATTCAACTCTCTTATAGGAACAGTTTGCCCCCAAAATGAAAATCCTGTCTTGATTTACTCACCCTAATGTTGTTCAAAGTCCATATGACTTTCTTTCTTCCACAGAACACAAAAGATGATGTTAGGCAGAATGACTCTGCTCTTTACCATACAATGAAAGCAAAGAGTGCCAAAATGTGCCATTAAAACACCATAAAGGTTATAGAAGCTATATTCCTAAAACTTCTGGAACCTTATGATAGTTTTGTGAGAGAAACAGACCACAACAATCCTGTGGGCGAACTAAAAACTACAGTATATGGTATTTTTCACTTCACAGTGATTCTTGCGTTGCTTATACTATGCAAGATTTATTGTAAGAGGATGATGATTTCTCATAACAACCGAACAATAATAATAATCAAGATCAAAACTTTGGTGCGCTAGAGAGAGATCACGTTTATTTTCACTGGATAGGTGGGAAATGTCCTTTTTATCAATTAGCATATACAAATACTCCAAAATATATTATCTATTACCTTACAGATATCTGTGGATTAGGTGTCCTGAAATATCACATCTGTCTCTGTGACCACCATATAGCTCTGAAATGGCAAAAATTCGCCTCAGACTCCTTGTTTAGCAAATCACTTTCTACCTGTCAATCATTTTGCAAGTTAACAAGGCAGCCCATACATGGAAACAGGAATTTGAGATTGTGGTAGTTGATAAGCAGATCATTAAAGTTTAACAGCATTTTCAGCTTCATAAGCAGTCAGTTGTTAGTTTGTCATGCAAGAATGCTGTTGCTGCTGTTGTTTTTGACAACTCTGACAATACTGACACGATATGCTGCTGCTCACATGCTCCAACACAACAGTCTTAAAGGGGTCATAGGATGCTACATGCACTTTTACAAGTTGTTTGAACTGAAATGTGTGTTGGCAGTGTGTGTACACAACCACCCTATAATGATAAAAATCCACCCAGTAGTTTTTTTTTTTTAATCTGGTTAAATGTTTTCCCCTTTCTCAAATCGAGCCGATCTCAGATGCCTGTCTGTGTAACGTCACACAGACAGGCCCCTCCCACAATAGGTTGATTGACAGTAGCGTTTCAGCACAGACTGGCCTGGCGTCTTACCTTAGACCCTCCCTGAGTGAGCTGTCATCAGTCCGCCATTGTTTCACTGCTGGAGCAGATGTAGACAAGAATGACTTCTAAGCGATTGAGGTGTTCTGTTGTTGGATGTAATAATGAACATAGCAGTCCTCAGGGCGGGGTCAGCAGAGCTTATTAACATTTAAAGGAAAATGCTACTAAAACAGTTTTTGACAGGGTAAAAAATGTGTTTTTTACACTAACATTGAGAAATTGTAACCAAACTATATTACAGACTTTTCATTAAGACCCCAAAGAATCATATCAACTTGTGGAAAATGGCATCCTATGACCCCTTTAAAGCATGTTTGATGTATTTGGGAGGGTTTTAGGAAAAGATGGCGTGGCTACATCTCGTGGAACGTTCTGTTATATTAAACAAAAGACTCTTAAAAAAAATAATAATTTAAGATTTCAGCTCTCGTGGTAGCTTATTTTCTACTCTATTAGAGAGACTATCTTTGAAGAAAATGATTTTGTCTTGAAGTAAACAGTTGTTCTAGCATTTATCAATAAGTAATTCAATAGCCTCTGTAAAGACAAACATTATTTTTAAACATGAACTGCAATATGGAAGACAGCTGTGGATTTAAAGTCTCTGAATTGTAAGAAACGTGAAATCATCAGGACAGAAGATAAACAGACTTTGTGGTACATGGCCATGAATTAATTACAAAAAAAAAAAAAAAAATGAGTCCAGACTAATATTACAACTCTTTTTATTGACTTCTCTCCGCTTTCTTCTCCTTGTCGGGTACGGAATGGCTCTGCTAAAGGATCCAAGAGAATTACAGAGATTCAGACCATCCACTTCAAACGCTGGAGTGGAGTGAGTGTTAGAGAGAGAGAGAAAGGAAGAGAGAGCTGTGTTAGCACCTGGTGGAGAGGTCAGACAGCCTGCTGCTGCTCTTTTAGATGACTCTCTTCTGAAAGATTCTTCCTCGCTCATGCTTTTTTCACAAACCTTTCATACAGTGATTAACAAACATAAAATGCAAAGTGATGAACAAACATATTGTCAGACTCTGTTCCATGTTTTGTCTGTGTCTTCCTCCCCAGGTGTTCCTTTCCCATGTTTAATTTGTCCCAGGTGTTCCACATGATGGTTCATGGATCCCAGGTGTGTCTCGTCATCCCCTCCTCCTGTGTGTATTTAAAGTGTTCCCAGTCCCTAGTTCTCTGTCCGCTGTGGAACGTCTTCGTGTGAACGTCTTCCTGTGTTCGTCTCCCTTGGTTCCTTGGTGCAAATAAAGTCTTGTCAACATATTCTCCAGCGTCTCCTCGTCCCTCGTGTGTGTGTGCACCGTGACAGAACACCGGACCGAACAGTAAGCGGCATCCCTTCCCCGTGTTTGATTTCCGGTTTTTGTAAGTTTTTGTTTTGCCCCTTTTTTTTCCCGTGTGCTCCTCCACGTCCCCATATGGAGGAGCGTTTAATG
>NW_015548192.1:1457569-1463120 GCF_001515605.1 Sinocyclocheilus anshuiensis
GCGGCCTCGGAGGCTGCTCCGCCATGGCCTCCAAAACTACCTGCTCCGCCATGGCCTCCCGAGTCCCCGGATCCGCCATGGCACCCCGAATGGGTATCGCTCTGTCCTGAGGGTATCGCCCACTGTCCCGTGTCTGTCCTGAGGGACCTCCAGAGTGCCCACCCCCCCCCTCCCCATTGGATGTTATATGGCGTGAGGTCACGCCTTCCGGAGGGGGGCGTTATGTCAGACTCTGTTCCATGTTTTGTCTGTGTCTTGCTCCCCAGGTGTTCCTTTCCCATGTTTAATTTGTCCCAGGTGTTCCCCATGATGGTTCATGGATCCCAGGTGTGTCTCGTCATCCCCTCCTCCTGTGTGTATTTAAAGTGTTCCCAGTCCCTAGTTCTCTGTCCGCTGTTGAACGTCTTCGTGTGAACGTCTTCCTGTGTTCGTCTCCCTTGGTTCCTTGGTGCAAATAAAGTCTTGTCAACATATTCTCCAGCGTCTCCTCGTCCCTCGTGTGTGTGTGCACCGTGACACATATACTGTAATGCATTTGACACTTTATCAAAAGCAGCTTACATTGAATTCAAGGTATAATTTTATCAGCTCATGCATTCCTTCCATGAGCGAAAATGGAGAACACGAAAACAATGGATGCATGTTATTTGCACACTATTCACTGTATAGCCTACACCATGTACCTGAACACATACTAACAGTACAGAGCTGCACACTCAAATAGCCTGTGAATTTATAGTTCTCTACAGGTAGCTGTCGTCAAACTGGCAGGTGTGTTGTTGGGGGAAATGTCTGTCTTCCTTCCGCTGAGCTCAAGGGCTCCTGATTAAGCGCTCTACCCCTGTTTCGGTTCTGCCTGGTTTAATCCATCTCTCTCTCTTTCTCTCTCTCTTCTCTCGCCCTTTCATGCAAGTGAAAAAAGCGAATGTTCACGTATGTCAAAGAGCAAAACATTCTGATTAGTTTTCTCTCTCGCAGATTAAATTAAGTCGAACACTTACATAAAAACAGGTTCCAACTCAGAATCGCAAATAACGTCTCAGGTTACTTATGTAACCATGGTTCCCTGAGTAGGGAACGAGACACTGCGTCCTCTAGGGGACGGCTGCCCCTCTTTCCTCGAAAAAAGAGACAAACGAGAGCGGAGCTTTTTTCCTTGGAAAAAACGCTTGCAGTGCATGCCGATTGCCCCCTCGGAGACATCGCGTGCGTGCTCTTTGCCCAAACAAATAACGCATAGATCGTGTGTGTCATCAGATGTTAAACAACGTCAACACGGATGCACACATCCTTAAATGCTTTGCTAGTGCTCGCCATAATGAGATGAATAGAGATCGCTCTTACCACAGAAATGCACGCTTCAAACAAAACAGTCAATGAAGACGAAGAAGAGAATGATGTGTGCTCCCGGCGCCTATTTATACTATAGTCGCACCGGTAGTGACGTCATGGCTGTCGCCGGCCAACGAGTTGGTGTTTTTTCAATGTATGCTTCAGACACGGGTCACAACGAGGCGTTCCCCATAGCGACCCCTAGAGGACGCAGTTCGAAGTTCCCATGAAAGGGAACAAAGGACGTTTATTTAAATCTCTTTTAATTTTGTTCTCTCTTTGTCTGAATTAGAAAGTATAGATGTTTTGATCTTTTTATAGAGAGGTGCAATTTATTTTACTGACCTAATGTCTCAAGTCATACTTCAGTTTTACGCCTTCAAGATATCTGTTTGTACTACAGCATAGTTCAAGAATCATAAAATATTTAACGTCAACATATTCAGACAGAAAAAATGACTCATGTTCTATCCATTAAACGCTATTTGTGGAACTGTTGGGAAAAATCTCAAAATTCTAAAAGCAAATAATAAATATAATCACAGCAGAATAGATAGATTTAAAATGATCAAATAATGAACTAATTTTTAACATTCTTGTGTTATGTCAAATGCATCAAACTCTACAGTACTTTGAGAAATAATGACAGATTGCGTAACATACAGTTACAGTTAAAAAAAAGGAACAAAATAATGCAAACTGAAAAAAAAGACAACATTAAATACATTCACTTACAAAAAGATAAGCATGCTTTGTGTTTAATGTGAATTGTTGGCAATGAAACCGTTGAATTTCAAAAGAAACCAAACACTCAAACAATAAAGACATGTCTGCTGGGTTTTTCCAAAAGAAACTAGCATCTGAATACATCACTATAAATCAACAGAAACAACAAAAAACAAAGCCGGATCATTCATATATATATATATATATATATATATACTGTATATGAATAATCTTTTTTTTTTTTCTTTCATTTTTTTTAGGTCGAGGACCCCTTAGTAGATAAATCAGCTAGTATATATTTATTTGATATTTACATTAAAAACAAATATTTGTATGCATAATTATTATGACTGCAGCTTAATTTTACATAATTCATTTTTGCATAATATATAGTTAGTTTTCAATTAATTGTAATTGTTTTAATATTTTATGTTGTACATAATGTGCATGATTTTACAAAGAAACATTTCACTTCCTCTAGCTTTGGTTGAAGTAAATACTGTTATTTTTATTTATTTATTTTTAAACAAACATTTGACTTTTTTTCCCAAAAAAATAAAGAAACCCTGTCACTGGGGCGGTACCTTTTCAAAATATATACCTTTGTACCTTATTTACCCCTAAACGATGCATATTAGTACCTAAAGTGTATATTTTAGTACCTAAATGATACTTATTAGCACATTTTGAAAAGATACTGTCTCCAGAGACAGCATCTGTACCTTTTTTTATGTGAGTGCACCACCAAGAACAAATTAGGGGCACCGCTTTTGAAAACCCCTGTGAAAAATAGTTTTGGTATCATATTGGGTCACCACTTGATGTCCAATGAAAAGTGAAACCAGTTGAGAATCACTGAATCGCCGCTGTGTTTTGATCCACTGGTACTCAAGGAACAAACATATTGTCATTGGACATCTTTCTGTACCAAAATGATGTCATTATATGAAGACGAACACAGCCGACATTGAATATGGCTGATCATCACGTCTCTTATGATGAGGTGCGTATGCCTTCTGCCAGACCACCATCAAAAGCCTCATTTATGTTAGAGAGTGATTCTGGAAACCCATCAAAATCACTGCCTCGACTGTCTGTTCCTTGAGATTACAGGCCTTGGTTTTTGATTATATACCACCAAGTACAAACCACCAACGCACAAACCCACAAACATGATTTCTACAAAAGTACAGGTGCAAATTGTGATAAATCCCCTAGGTTTGTTTATAAAAAGCCATAACAATTGAGCTGTTCATACCCTTTAGATCAAGTTTAGCAAAAAGGTGAACTTGGAAAAGAGCTTTGCATTGTGTTAGCCCATGCCTGCACAGCAGGTCGAAATCCTTTATTTCAAAAGCGAACAGAAAATCCTGTTTTCCCATAACAGGTCTCTTTCATTTATTAAAAGGCAGCTGACATTTTATGGCCATGCAGTGGTGCAATAGAAACCTGCTGTTAAAATCACACTCATAATGTCAAAACTCTTTCATCCTCGTTCTCTTTTTTTTGTTGTTGCTATGGCTGATTTTGTACCACTTTTTTGAAAAGTGCAGGAGCAGGAGGGTTATATCTACTACAGAGGAAGCATCTCTAATTCTTCAGCATTTCATTAGTGTGTGTTGTAATGAGTGGAGATACGGTACTGGAATTTGTTATTTTAATGTTGATTGCTGGTTGCGGCCATTATCAGTCACAGAAAGCGACAGCGGCAATATGTTCTCACCGACTCTCTATCCATCACATTACCACAGCTGTGCTAGTGAAAGCATAAATCAAAATGCAAACAAATAACAAATGTGTCCCCTATCCTTATATACTGTACACTACTGTACGAAAGTTTGGGGTCTTTTTTTAAAAGATATTCATACTTTTATTCAGCAAAGACGCATTGTATTAATATATATTAAAGATTTTTATTTTGAATACATGCTCTTATTTTGAACTTTCTAGTTTATAATAGTTTCAATGTTGATAATAATAATAAATGTTACCTGAACACCAAATTAGCATATTAGAATGATTTGTGAAGGATCATGTGACACTGAAGACTGGAGTAATGATGAGGATGAAAATTCAGCTTTGACACAATCTGCATTGTAAAAAAAAAACACGATATAAATAATGGTAATGGTAAATAAATTACATTTGAAAATATATTAAAATAAAACAGTTATTTTTAATAGTAATATTTCATGTTGTTGTTGTTATTATTATTATTATTATTATTGTTGTTGTTGTTGTTATTAAATCAAATAAAAGCAGCTTTGGTGAGCATAAGAGACTTCTTTCAAAACAAAAAAGAAAACGAAAAAGAAAAAGGAAGAAGAAGAAAAAAACAACCTTAATGACCCCAAACGTTTGAACGGTAGTTTAATCAAATAAAAGCAGCTTTGGTGAGCATAAGAGACTTCTTTCAAAAGAAAAAAGAAAAAGAAAAAGAAAAAGAAAAAGGAAGAAGAAGGAGAAAAAAAAAAACAACCTTAATGACCCCAAACGTTTGAATGGTAGTTTGCATCCACTAACAAACAGCTGCAATTTTGAATTATTAAACAAAAAAGTTGTTTTAATGCTCATACTTCAAACAAAAACATTACCACTAGAAATGACAGAAAGACATGACAGGAGACGACGTTAGATTATTTTTAACATGCGTGCACAACAAATGTGACTGTAAAACAACGCTACAGACTTTAGCTAATTAAAACAACAACAACAAAACATTTTCCACTTAAAAAGCATCACAGTCACACAGATAAATCAGCACCATTGCTGGCTGTTTAAAGTTAGTCTGGCCACACACACTAGATGATTTTCAAATCTTAACCAATTTTAAAACCATGGGAGACCACAGACATGAAGATGCCGATTTTTAGCCTAATAATCCTCTGAACGTGCACACTAGATGATTCGACCAGATCGCGAGACCACACACTTGATGACTGTAGGAACAATTTCACAGAGACACGAGATCTCACGGAGACTCGCGAGATCAAATGTGACTAGAGAAGGAAAACAAATAGAGAACAATCAACGTTGTCAGCCAGCTCTCCTGGCATGCATTCTGTGTCACAGTGAAAAACTAAATATAAAAAAGAATATGGGTGGTAATCTTTCTCAGTACTCTGCTTTCATGGCATGTTTGTGGCTGCCAATGTTTGATATTTATGATTTGAGTTTGGGGACGCTCCGTCTCCTGGAGCAGTTAAATAATCGCAATGACACCATACAATTTGCGACAAGCCTCGAATCGGACACAATTATTGTGGGGTGCAAATCGGGCTTAAAAGTGTGTGGCCAGCCTTAGGTGGAGGAAAAGTAAGTAAAGAATGTATAAAAAAGAGCTATAAAAAATTAATCATGAGAAACACATCTAAATCTCTACAAGATCTTTGAGCCCGGTCTCATGAAAATGCGTATAAATAGTACGCCAAATAAAAACGAAAACTTGTGGTATTGATACGCAAAAATGGACTTTGGCGTGTATATGCTACGC
>NW_015548192.1:1463231-1467597 GCF_001515605.1 Sinocyclocheilus anshuiensis
GCGTAGCATATACACGCCAAAGTCCATTTTTGCGTATCAATACCACGAGTTTTTGTTTTTATTTGGCGCACTTTCATTAAATCGGGTTAGATCTTTTCACGCCTCCATTATTAGCAAACTGGTCTTTAGTCTCATCAGTGTACCTGTTGAGGTGACCGGCATGTCTTCTGCACTGCTCTGTAAAGAGGCTTTGCTTAATGAATCGCCCTGATTGTGCCGAGTGTTGGCAAGTCTCATTAGCAAAATGACGGTGGGCCATTTTTGGCATTGTTTCTGCGTCTGTTCCCCACAGTGACTCTTGGATAAAGGTCAGCATCTGTTCCTCATTGAGTAGGTGCTGAAAGACATCCCACCTCTTTACCTGCTTTGTGCTCTGCTGTCTGACACTGGGACTTCACGCTTGTCTTGCTGTGTTGTTTTGAGAAAGCTTTAGATTTTTTTTTGTTACATTTACCTTTTCCTTGGTTTTGTTTGTTTTCCTTCTGGAAATATAGATGCTTTCGCATTCAATGCTTGTGAAAGAAGTTTGAGGGGACAGCAGGGAAAATCAATGCTAAATGCAAATAATCAGATGCAACTAACCATATAATTGTGCATAATTAGGATAAAAAAAATAAAATAAATCAGCTTATCTTTTAAAAGAATATGTTTTGTTTTAACGGCAATGTTGTTTTTCCAGCCAACTCCAAAAATCATGTTGTCATTGAGAGAATTTGATTGAGTTGTAATTTTTGCTGGTAACAACAAGAAATAACACTTTAAATCAAGTATTTGGAAACAATGAGTGTTTCTTGTCAAACCAATTAACACTAGTAAATGTTGAAACAGATGCTCAGAGAGCTAAAATTGTGCCGCTGCTCTGATTCACCAAAGCTGAAACCCAAGATCAAGTCATTTGAGATTGAAAACTAGTAACAGGGTTGCCATAACTTTTAACCAGTGAACCTCCATGACTTCCAAGTCAGCTGTGATTACTGAAATATTATAGTGCTGAACTTAACTAGTTACTTTCCCTGTAATACTTACAATTTACAGCAAATTTTATAATAGCAATAAAATTGGTGGCATTTCTGCGGTCAATCATTCTTCACACATAATAAAATAATTTAAACTCTTTCAGGGAATATTTCACATTAATTACCGCCCGAATGCACATTGTGCTTCACATAGGCTCACGTTCATAAGGACTGTACATCACCTATAGATATACAGTATACCTGTTAATACAGTGTCTAACACCAGGGGATATCAACGCACGAAAACACAAAAATGCTGCACCTCCACAACTGCTGGTTCACAGCTGCTGTGCTGAAAATAGCTTCATGCAGTTCAATGAGATTTTTCTTTAAACAGAAGTCATGCTCAGATCCTTTGAGATCTCAGATGTTTCGTTTGTGATCCCTCCAGAACCTTCATACAACAGTGTCAAAATGTTCAAAGCAGCACAGGTGAATTTTTGACTATGTCTGAGACTAAGAGATTACAGTTAGACGCTTCCTAGAAAAGGACACACACACACACACACACACACATACACACATTATAGTATAGTTTTGGCTGTAAGACATTTTCAAGTTATACATTAAATAGTTTTTTTTTTTTTTGCAAAAATCCCTAGATAGATAGATAGATAGATAGATAGATAGATAGATAGATAGATAGATAGATAGATAGATAGATAGATAGATAGATAGATAGATAGATAGATAGATAGATAGATAGATAGATAGATAATACCTATGATAATATTTTAATCACATATTTATACATAATCATCATCACAACTATAATTTAACAGTGGCTTCTTCATCCCAAAAATGACACCAAGGGAAACCTGTTCACAGTTTTCCAACAACTAACAGCACATGCACGGACCCACAACACTGACTGTCTTAAGAAGAAAAACGAGTACAAGAAAAAGAGCAAGGTTCAAAAAGTCTTTGTAGGTTTTTCTTTGAAGAAATCAAAGCTCATTAAGGGTGAGAGGCCCAAGGCTAGGCAATTTCCAGACCGCTCTCAGTGTGTCCATACCAGCATCCATTACAATACCTGTGGGATAGCACAGCCCATTACCAAAATCTCATTAGCTACACTGAGGCATGTTAGCAACACAATAAAAATATTTTGGCTCCTGGAATATGATTTTAATTATTCACTGTTTACAATAATAAGCCTTATTTCCCAGAGAGAAATGGCTCAGTGCACAGCTGCCTTTCTTGTGAACGCGCCAAGCAAACAATGACACGCTACAAGCACGTCTTTGAGTTTCCGTCAAGAGCAGGTGAATTAACAACAAGGTTCCTGACGCCCCCTCGGGATTCAAAGAATGGTTAACTCAGATCTCCTCCATGTCGCTCCCTGGGTATTCGCACACTCAACTAATGATACACGCGCGTTATGGTGGAAGCCCTTGGGCGTATTTGAATATCCTTGGTATTCATAAGTTTCAGCTCCCAGAAGCTATTAACAACAAGAGATACTGATAGTTATTGAGCACGCTGTCATGGATTTCAGTCAGATGATTCAGTCCGTTTGATCGGATGGCTTCATAATGCCAAAAATATTTTTAGTTACAGGTGGGTGTGGAGTAAATGCTCATCAGCATTCATTTTCTATTCTTGAACTATCCATCTTATTTTGCCACTCTGAAATAAGCTATTTTCTTTGCATGTCAGAGACTTTCAGTTCATTATCCATTACTCTCTCAAGGTTCCAAGCTATCATTGGGGCAGTTCATTAAGGTACAAACACTAATATGTACATATACGTTCTACGATCATTGTCTTGCTGAAATATCCACCCTTGTTTCATCTTCATCATCCTGGTAGATGGCAGCAGATTTTTATCAATAATGTCTCGGTACATTTTTCCATTCATCCTTCCTTCAATTATATGAATTTTGCCAGTGCCACACCATGATGTTTTTGGGGTGATGCGCAGTGCCATTTGACCTCCAAACATGATGTGTATTATGGATTCAAAGAGTTTAATTTTGGTCTCATCAGACCAGACTATATTCTCCCAGTATTTCACAGGCTTGTCTAAATGTGGTGCAGCAAACTTTAAACAAGCTTCAACATGCTTTTTCTTCAGCAATGGAGTCTTGCGTGGTGAGCGTGCATACAGGCCATGGCGGTTGAGTGCATTACTTATTGTTTTATTTGAAACAATTGTACCTGCTAATTCCAGGTCTTTCTGAAGATCTCCACAAGTGGTCATTGGCTCTTAGAAAACTCTTCTGATAATTATTTTCACTCCTCTGTCAGAAATCTTGCCAGGAGCACCTGGTCATGGCCGGTTTATGGTGAAATTATGTTCTTTCCACTTCTGGATTATGGCCCCAACAGTGCTCATTGGAACATTCAGAAGTATCGGATTCCTTCTGTATCCAATGCCATCAGTATGTTTTGCAACAATAAGGTTGTGAAGGTCTTGAGAGAGCTCATTGCTTTTACCCATCATGAAATGTTTCTTGTGTGACACGTTGGTAATGAGACACCTTTTTATAGGCCATCAGTTGGGACTAAACCAGCTAATATTAATTTCCACTGACTTAGGGGCAGGATTGCTTTCTAATTACTGATAGATTTCAGCTGATGTCTTGGCTTTCCATGTATTTCATGTGTTCAATACTTTTTCCCTGGGTCATTCCACTTTATTACACAGAACTTAATTTCGGAACTTATTTGTTTTGTTTTCTTTGTATAGATTCCTTGGGTTGTTACCGACATCTGGTGACAATTTCATGTCAACAGCACCTTTAGAAATATATTTACTGAGAAAAATGGTGACGTGTTCAATACTTATTTTACCTGCTGTATGCAGTTACCTTAGATAAATATATTGTAAGTACACATAAGTGTACAAAGGTAAAATAAAGTGCAACTTGAATTTCAATGCGGGATTGACTTTTTTTAGTGGCTTATTGCATGAAAACTTCCTGAAATCAACACTACCTGGAGAGTATTCACGTGAACACAGTCGGTTAGTGCTTAAGTGAACGTAAACAGTGAGGACAAATTAGAAAAGCATGTGTATCAGTATATTGGATCTGAGCATTAGGTCTTAAAGTGACGGCAGCTTAATGCTTCTGTCTGTGTCCTTAATGTGATTAAAAAAAAGTGTTATTTTACATTTGTTTGTATAGTAGCATTATTTACTTGTATCTATTACAATCATTTGTACTATTGCTTGCTGTTTGTTTATTTGTTCTTATTTTATTACTGACTGTTTACTTGCTTTTTTAGTTACAATAAATTCAACGTATGAAATACATTTTTCTTTGCACCACCGATAGGGCCATCTAGAGTTGCACACGTTCAATTTTTTGATTATTGAACAATTAAATATAAATCAATACATATAT
>NW_015548192.1:1467729-1470237 GCF_001515605.1 Sinocyclocheilus anshuiensis
TATAAATCTAACTATATAATTTTTAAAAGCACAAATACAATGAGTGACGGTATGTGAGATGACTGTATTTTTTAAAATATGTCTAAATAAATCCATCCACCAAAAGGGTTTGCCCCAGTGATAGTTTGTACCTTTTTTCTGAAAGTGTATAAGTAAATAATTATAAGTATAAACCAGTGTTTATGATTACAATAAATAAATTAATAATAAAATGATAACAAACACCAGTTGCAATAATATAAAGCAGCTAAACGGTCTGATTTGTACAGCTAAAATAACTGGAAGCCAATTACACCAGAAGCCTCGCCATTCAAGTTACAAATGGCTAAACTCGCTCTTATGTTAAAAATAAGGTGGATAATATTCTTTATCAGAAGAGACATTGTGAACATAAAAGGCCGAATGGAGTCAAAGCATGATTCAGTCCGTTATTATATTTACAAAATACCTCATGTATTTTCTTAAGCATCTTAAAAGTTGGATTGAAATATAATAGCGTAAATATAAAATAGCGAAAAAATAAAGCGTAAACTATCGGGAAAACCATAATTCATCCAGCAGGCCTGTACAAGACTATCCAATAGATCACACAAGTAAAACAAAGAATTGCAGCATTATTATTTCAGAAGACAAAGTGACATTACCACGAACAGCAGTCTACAATTTGTTCGGTTCTGAAATCCACTGCCTTTCCAAACCCATGCACTGTATTCATCTGCGTGCAATAGTTGTTAGAGGAACAAACAGAGTCAATAGGGGCAGAATCACTTTGAAAAGCCAAATCACTGCATGCTGTTATTCTGAAACGCATTGTCTCTGTGGTAAAAACTCAATTTCCTGTGGATCTGCAGACGAGGTCTTGAGTATTTTCATTACAACAGGGAACTGTTTTGTGATTCCTTTTCTGTAAAGCCAGTTTCCCTAAAAGTGGTACATGAATAATCACCAAAATAAACAAAAACACATACATTCTTTTTTAAGAATGAAGGACTTTCTAGCAATACTACCTGCCTCTTTGGGAATTAGAAACATAAATGTACAGTGACAGTAATTGCATTTAAAATTTTACACGAAAAAAAAAACTGAATTATAACTCAGTTTTAATAGTGGTTGGAAACAAACATGATTTGTACCTACTTTATAAGAGCATGCATGAAATAATATGTTTTATTTATTTTATAATTATAAAGTAACATTGAATAGCTTTCAACTTTAATATGATATTAATCCCTGAAGTTGTCAGGAATAATATGTGTTTCAAGCAGACATGTAAGAGGTACATACTTTATAATGAAATTAATTATTTTGAACAGCCGGTAAGTAAAGAACAGCCTTAAAATACTGTAGATACTTTAATGAAAGAACGTTCATGACATATTTTAAAGATTCAAGCATTCGAATCATACCAATCATTTTATTGAGTTCCCTCTATAGCCATAATCAAATCTGCCAGCATCATAAATGTGTATCAATCTTATCTCTGGACTGTTTGTTTGTTTATTTGTTGTGAAACATTACAAAGTGTTTGAGAAAACGTGTTTTTTTTTTCTCAGTCACAGAGAAAGCATTATTAACAATATGAAACTCTATGTCATCTGAGATCAAGGAAATTTAGTGTGCTACTACAGAGAGCAAAAGCGGTTACAAACATTTTCAGCGCACCTATCAAGTGCCTATTCATTTTCACTACAGGGATTTAAAATGATTCTTTAATAAAATATTTGAAGCCTCAGACCAAACTAGATCTGATCTGAGATTAATCAAAACTTTATTGTAAAAAAGAAAAGAAAAGTAAGTTTGTTTCAACCACAGAATTAAAAAGAAATCTGACTTTTTTCTCTCTCATAAATCTTGCAATTGTAATGTTTTTTTTTCTTTCTTTCTTGGAATTCTGAGTTTACATTTTAAAATGTTGACTTTTTTTACCCTCACAATTGTGAGTTTACATCTCACAATACATTTTTTTTTCTCCCCGCAATTAAATAAAATGATAAAAAAGGTAATTACAACTTTTAATCTCACAATTCTCAGAATTATGAGTTTATATCCCACAAAAACAAAAAAAAATAGATTACAAGAATTACAATTTCTGTAATCTTTAAGAGATTACAGAAATAATCTCTTAAAGGGGTCATATGATGCTACTAAAAATAACATTATTTTGTGTATTTGGTGTAATGAAATGTGTTTATGCGGTTTAAGGTTCAAAAAACACATTAGTTTCCACATACTGTACATTATTGTTTCTCCTCTATGCCCCGCCTTTCTGAAACGCGTCGATTTTTACAAAGCTCATCGGTCTGAAAAGCAAGGTGTGCTGTGATTGGCCAGCTATCCAGTGCGTTATGATTGGCCGAATACCTCAAGCATGTGACTGAAATGTCACGCCCCTACCATACTGTGACTATGCCCTGTCAGGCCGGAGCGATAATTCAAAAACATGAAAATCCATTATAAACGAGGCATTCGTTGCATCCAGTGGGGACATAATTATGGATTATAATGACT
>NW_015548192.1:1470840-1471031 GCF_001515605.1 Sinocyclocheilus anshuiensis
ATACGACAGCGAGAATAAAAGTTACGCCTTCTTTCTTTGCGTGAACATCTGTGCGGCGTTATCTTCCCACATAGTGACGTCGATATGTGGGGGCATGTTCGAACGAGCCATTTTAGGTAGGCGTGGTTGACTCTTAACTGTTATAAAGAATATCTCTTTGGATTTGAGACTTTAGTCTTTGCAACTTTACA
>NW_015548192.1:1471344-1472098 GCF_001515605.1 Sinocyclocheilus anshuiensis
TCCAAAGAGAAAGGGAAAATTGAAATCGCATCATATGACCCCTTTCATGGTAGATCTGTCTTGAAGACTTATAGATTATCATTAAAAATCAGATTCTCTGTAAAGAAAAACAATGGGATTTTTCTTCTGGAACCCTATACTGTTATGCTCTGTTGACCCCGTGATGGATTTTGCAGGCTAGTCTTCATTGGATCTCCACAATCAGCCTGCTTAATTATGACAGGTGAGTGTTGATGCTTCACTCTGGGCTTTGTAATGAAGAGCAGAGGCCTGTTAATGCATAACACTCATCTGTGTACAGTCCTGCCCAAACAATCTGGCTAAAATCAGCAGTAATGATTAAAGGGGTCATATGATGCGATTTAATTTTTTCCTTTCTCTTTGGAGTGTTACAAGCTCTTGGTGCATAAAGAAGATCTGTAAAGTTGCAAAGACTAAAGTCTCAAATCCAAAAAGATATTCTTTATAAAAGTTAAGAGTCAACCACGCCTACCTAAAACGGCTCGTCCTAACACGCCCCCACATGTCTACGTCACGATGTGGGAAGATTTGCATAACGCCGCCCAAATGTTCACGCAAAGAAAGAAGGTGTAACTTTTATTCTCGCAGTAGTATTGTTGTTGCCATCGCCGCCATGTCGTGAAGGCGCTGTGTTTCGTTGTGAAAGCGGAACTACTTTGTTTGGCCTTCCAAAAGAGGACGATATCCACTTCTCATGCCTGGAGCTGATCCGTGCTGGTTGCTGAGGAAATAC
>NW_015548192.1:1473052-1481832 GCF_001515605.1 Sinocyclocheilus anshuiensis
GTGGAAAATAATGTGTTTTTTTAACCTTAAACCGCATAAACATTTCATTACACCAAATACACAAAATCATGTTCTTTTTAGCAACATCATATGACCCCTTTAATGCAGACCTCATGTAGAAAACAGGAATGTCACAAGCCATCTCTCCCCATCAAGCCTCAGTTATTGCTGTAGGAACATACATTCATAATATCTCTCAGGCATATAATTTTGCTTGCATTTCCTTCAGAAAATAGTTTTATTACCATTTTTGTCTACTTGTATACTAATACTAATATTGAAACTGATTTGACAATTATAAAAGTAAAGAGTGACTGATATGGCATGTAATATGGAGCAGAGGGATAAAAAGCTAATAAAATATCAAATACAAATTAAAATTTGTTTGAGTACTGCATATGAAGAGCTAGCATCAGATGCATTGTGCACAGCCAATGTTTTAAAGTACAATTCTGGTGCTGAAAAATATTCTTGACTTTTCGTTCATTCACTTTCCCCTATATGATACATTTGTCTTTTTAAAAACACAATATTTTTAATCTAGCTGCTTATTTTTTTGCCCTTAATTCATTTTTGTTTTCAGGTTTACTGCAGTGTTGATTATGCATTTATTTTCAGCTGACAGTTACATTTCTTTCTTTTTTTAACACAATTTGAAGAAAAAGAAGAGATGAATTATGGTTATCTCGAAATCTAGAATTGGAAACGAGTCATTTTCTCTTACACAGAAGATGCTGTTAAGTATAACTGTCATGCTTCACTTAACTGTAATGTATCTTAAGTCAATGTTCCATTGCAAGGATTGGCAGCCAAGTACAATGTATTTTGAATTGTTTTTTGCTGAATATTTTTTTATGCATGTATCACTTGCAGATATCTGTAGGAGTATGAAATGTGGAGTGTGATGTCTTTCAAAACAACCTCCAAAAATATATTTCCCTGCTGTGAAAATTAGCTACCTTATTGCTCCTGTTAATTGGCTATAAGCAACATGGAATTAAAATTGACCTTATTTACTTTCTCAATACCTGTTGCGGTTCTACAGTAGTTGTGCATAATGCATTATTATATGATTATATTATTTAAAAGAAAAAAGAAAAGAAAAGAAAAAAAAGAAAAGAAAAGAAAAGGAGAACAAAATTAATAGTCCTAATCAGCAGACATGAAAGCCATTTTTCGATATTGGAGTAAAGAGGTTTAAAAAAAAGGTACAGTAAAGCTGTAGGGGAGCCACTGTAGAGAAACTGTTGGTCGAACTGCTCAGTTTTGATTGGCACTCGTGTTGTAAGATATTTTATTTTTTACAGTTTTTAGCTATTCCTTTCTCTGCGTTTCAGTAGAAATACGTGTCAAAGCGTTTGGAGAGCCTGTACAAAGATCAGACTTCTGACACATAATACCTGTTGATCTCAGCAGATCCAGGGCCGTTTACATGGGTCAGGCTTCAAACTCACTGTATCTTCTTTGTCTTACAGAGGGCTCAGGCTTTACCTGCTCACTCCCACTAGCTCTTAATCTTCTGCAGTGAATTCAGGTGTTCTGTGCATCTATTGTGGGATTAGTAAACTTTAAACTTCAGATTAAAACTGGAGTAAAACGGATCTCCATTGACTTCCATTGACAATGTTCAGTATTTAAAATCTAACCAGTATATTTGTGTATAATATTTGTGTACTTGAATTACTTTTTACTTTTTTATTTTTTTTGCTTAGTGAATTGTGATACAAGTTTGGAATAATTGTGATTATGTAGGCTGCATTTGACTGATAAAAAAAAAACAGTAAAACGGCAAAGTTGTGATATTATTACAATTTAAAATAACAGTTTATAATTTTAATACAGTAAGTTATTCCTGAAACAAACAAAGAAACAAACAAATAATATTTTTTGTGGATTTTTTTTTGTTATATCTGAAATAGAAATGTTTTGTAACATTATAAATATTTTAACTGTCACTTTTGATCAATTTATGCTTTCTGCTTCTTTTTTTTTTAATCTTATTTACCCCAAACTGTTGAATGGTATAGTGCAGGGTTCCTCAAATCTTGCCCTGGAGGGCCAATGCGCTGCAGAGTTTAGCTCCAACCCTGATCAAACTCACCTACCTGTGATTTTCTAATGATCCTGAAGACATTGATTAGCTTGCTCAGGTGTGTTTGATTAGGGTTAGAGCTAAACTCTGCAGGAAAGTGGATCTCGTGGGCCAGATTTGAGGATCCCTGGTATAGTGTATCATCATGTTTTGATTTCTGAAGGATCATTTGACACTGAAGACTGGAGTAGTGATGCTGAAAATCCAGCTACGCATCACAGGAATAAATTACATTTTAAAATACATTAATATAGAAAACGGTTATTTTAAATTGTAACAATAGTTTACAATATTCATGTATTTTGGATCAAATAATTGCAGCCTTGGTGAGCAAAAAAGATTTCTTTCCAAAAAAAAAAAAAAAACTAATTATTCTTTTGACCGGTAGTGTATGTAACCATCTATAGTTGCCTATGTTGTGTTATCTGTCAATTCTCAGACTGCCAAAAAATGTCTCTGAAAGCAGAATGAAAGCCAGAAATTTATCTAAAAGCTAACACATTATTCTTTTGCATGCACTGATACTTCCTTCAGGAAATGCAAAATCCACTTCTGTACAGTAGGCAACCGTTTTTCTCACAGTAAAAATTCAAACTGATTGTGGAAATCTCCCCCATGCTGCTCCACACAGCAAGGCGAAATTAAAAAGTGCTCACGCTCTGGTCTGTAATTATTCCTCCAGGGGTTTGTGCCAAACGCGAGCTTTCCCGACACATAAGGAGCACACATTAGTTGCAGTTCAGCCCCCGCAGAACCAGTCGAATACAATATGAAGAGAGCAGGAAAGCCTGTAACAGAGACGAGGCCACAGCAGTCCTGCTATACTGTACAGAGAGCTGAGGTGCTTTGGGTCATCATTTTATGAGTAATCAAAATCGAAAAAGCCACCGGCTGCCTGCATTCTCACACAAATGATCTTAAAAGCAAAACTGGTTGCTCTCAAGACGCAGAAGCTCCCTAGAAAGCCTGGTCAAGTGTTCGTGGTGCTGTCCATGAATATATATAAGCGTGGAGGAGATGCAGGAGACCTAATGAGGCAAATTATATCTAATTCATGCTCACGCACCCGCCAAAACCTTTTACTCTTTAATCTGTGCAGATGAAGAACATCAATAATGGAAGTTACTCCTTTGTGACTGCAGTCTTAGGGATCAGTTTGTTTTCCGCTTAACCACCATGAACACTCTAGCAACCACATAGCAATGCTTTTCCAAAAACCTCAAAATATTGAACAAACCATTTAGCAACATTCTGGCAAATTTACCACAACACCCATGGACTATGCGTTCTCATGCTTTACATGAGAAAAACACCATTCGTATATGATCTGCTTTTCAAAGTTATTTTCTTTAATAATATTTTTCCTAGTCTACTCAAAGCAAATAATTAGACAAAAACATAAAAGGAAATAAAAAAAAAAACAGTTAAAACAGGAATATAAATAAAAAAATGTAATATGCAAGTAAATAAATAAATACTTAGTATTTGTCAACATGATTGTTTTCATGAATATGTTGGTGGATGGACGGACAGACAGAAGATGGATGGACGAATGGACGGATGAATGGATGGATGGACGGATGGAAGATGCATGGATAGATGGATAAATGGATGGATGAATGGATGGATGGACAGATGGAAGATGGATGGATAGATGGATAAATGGATGGATGGATGGATGGATGGATGGATGGATGGATGGAAGATGGATGGATAGATGGGTAAATGGATGGATGGACAGATGGAAGATGGATGGATAGATGAATAAATGGATGGAAGGACAGATGGAAAATGAATGGATGGATGGATGGATGGAAAATGGATGGATGGATGGACAGAGGGAAGATGGATGAGAGACAGGTGGATGAATGGACAGATGGAAGATGGATGGATGGAGAGATGGATGGATGGATGGATGGATGGATGGATGGATGGACAGACAGATGGATGGATGGATGGATGGATGAATGGACGGACAGACAGAAGGTAGATGGATGGATGGATGAATGGACGAACAGACAGAAGATAGATGGATGGATGGATGGATGGATGGATGGACAGACGGAAGATGGATGAATGGATGGACAGATGGAAGATGGATGGATAGGATATTAAATAGTTGTATATATAGTATAGTGTATTTCTCATAATGCATTATGTATTTACCAAATATGTAACATTTTAATATTTAATACATTAAATGTTAATCTTAATGCAACTCTTTTTCAGCAGTGTGGTTTTTTAATCAATCTGACATGTGAACCATTGCACTGTATTCCAGTAAGCATATAAATGAAACATTAATCAAATAAGAGTAAATTAATTTGGCTAAGCACCCAGTACATTTCTGATGATACAGCACAGCGGGGAGGAAAGTAGATAATTATAAGTCAATTAGGCTAATTTTTAAATGACGGTGCATTTTCACCAACTTCTGCCCTAGAAGCATTAAAATTAGGCATCTACAGTGCAACAGTTTTGCTCATATATGCTATTAAAAAGTACAATATGGGAAGACTAATTTTAACCCATTGGCACATTTGCAATAAATTTCATTTGAGGCACTTTGCAAAACATTTGCAAATGTCACCTATTAGTAGCATTGTTAGAAACGATGTTCAATGGTCAGTGGCTATAGTGCACACAAGCTTGAGCTGACTGAAAATGGACCATAAAAATAGCAAACAAACAAACAAATAAATAAGTAAATAAATAACTATTGTGTTAAAAAGATTAACAACCTAAAACATCCGATGACTGTAAAAATACAAAAAAATAAATTAAATTAAATAAAATGTCAGCTAAGCTAAAAAACATGGTTTATGTCATTTTATTCAAGACAAAAATATATATTATGACTCAAACACTCTGACTACATTAGGTTAAACCAACAAAGGTCAGATGAGATGCACACAGTGTGTCAACATCACTGTGCGTCTGTGCCAGTCATTCCTGACAGGAGACAATCACATTTGAGGAAACAAGACACTAAACACAAAGGCAGTCCATCAAAGGAAATAACCTTCTAATGACAGCTAAAGTATTGGGATTAATCATCCAGAATGAGATCAAGCTGAACCTCTATCCCCTGTCTGTTCACTCTGATCTCTGATCAATGAGGAAACCCTGCTGATCTCGTACAATGCTGGGAACTCGACCACCCTTTCACATCACCATAGAAAGGATCAGCTAATTTAATGTGTTAAATACCCTACAGCAAAAACAGGCTTTTTAATGTTAACCAAGGTGGTCTGTGATACCTGAAGAAATCCATTATCATTCATTTGAGCTTATGCACCTCAGTCTTTGAGTGAAAATTCCAAAAAATTCCCACAAATAATGTTTCCCCCCCTCAAATGAGGCCTATGTTCAATCAGTCCCAAAATGAAATACAAAACCTGTAATAATTGAAATAAACAGTTGACAAAGAGATTGAATCGAAGATTTGGTGATAATATAGCATAATGAAACATGTACAGGAATTTTAAAATGATTTTCAGCACAGCACAAGGGTCTCAGTCAGTCATTTATTACTATCCATATTTAATTAAGAGCATTTGCATTGGCGAATGTAAAAGTCATGTGTTATATATTCCATACCTGAGTCGGTAGTCTATCATGCAGTAACAAAAGCAAATTTCATTCATCAGGATGAGACCGCTAAATAAAGTACAGAGGAAAGAAGTCCACTGTGGAAAAGAAAGTGTTAAATGAGTGCACATATTTGCATACCGGGCAGCTCGGCATTTAAACAGCAAACAATATTGGTCTGAATGTTTCAGGTTCAAACCAGCGACTGGTGAAAAGGGCAGTTTGTTCAGCGCTAACGAGTTCACTGACGCAAAAGTCCTTTTGACACCTTTAGACTTTAGACTAGCATAAAGAAGTCGTTTGATTGTGCATTCAAGCCTATTTTACACATCCTAGTTAAATACACCTACTCATATGTATGCTTCATAGGGGTTCTGACTAAAAGCATAATTTCACAAGCCCCCTGGCAACCTGATAGTTACCTGTGAACTACAGACAGGAGCTTGTATTGTTTCTATGGATCTGAATGGGCCACCTGTTCTTGACTCTTGAAGGTAGGGAGCTATTAATTTAATATGTTACTACTTCCATTGCACATGAGGAAAATGCAGCAAATGGTTGCATTGGAGAACTACTTCAGTTTCCATAAATACAATTTTTTTTTCAGTATTTAACATATTTGCAAGACAATGAGTAGGACTATTCATGGTTTTAAGGACCTGATTCCAATTAATTGTTTTTTCCCCTGTAAAATTAGACGTATTTATTAATTCAAACATTTATTTATTCATGCATTCATTCATTCATTCATTCATTCATATATATTTATTTAATTTTTATGAAAGCTAAAATATGGGGTTGGTTATTTTTTTTTAATGTTTTTTTAAAGATGTTTTACAGTTTAATATTTATATCTTATTTATTCCTGTGATGCAAAGCTGAATTTTCAGCATCATTACTCCAGTCTTCAGTGTCATATGATCCTACAGAAATCATTCTAATATGCTGATTTGCTGCTCAAGAAACATTTCTTATGATTAAGACATTTGAAAATGGCTGTCCTGCTAAATGATTTTGTGTGAACTGTGATAGATTTTGCTTTTCAGGATTCTTTGACGAATATCAAGTTCAAAAGAACAACATTTATTTGAAACAAATCTTTTGTAACATTATACATGTCTTGACTATAATTTTTAATTTAATGCATCTTTGCTGCATTGAGAAAAAAATATATTTTGGGTTTCCTTTATACATCCACTTTCACTGTATGGAAAAGAGCAGCTTGGACATTTTCTCATTTTGTGCTGCAGGAAGAGAAATAACACTGGAGTTAGAATAAAAGTTGAGTAAAGGATGACAAAACTTTAATTTCTTTTGATGGTCTATTCCTCTAAATTTGCAAAAGCTACTGGAAGAAATTCTAGCACTTTAGAATTCAATTTAGGCTCAAGCTTTCCTCTATGAATCCATTACAAAGTCTGGCGCAGTTTCAAATTATGCATAAACCACCATGAATTTAGTTAATGTAACATTTGGAAGCCAAATGAGAAATGAATGTAATTTATTTGAATCATTGCCGTCGTTGATCGAGTCAGACCTTCATGCCGGTACTGGCTGGTGTCACGTTTGTAATACCAATTCCACACGACGTTTCTCTAGTAAGGTGTTCCTATGGCAAATTACTCACATGGATTTAAACTGAGTGCAAACACACAATCAAAGGGGAATGAAACAGTATGGCATTTGATGCCCTGTGCTTATTTTGCCGATGGGAAATTAAGTTTTTTCTTAAAAAAAAAAAAAAAAAAACCACAGTTCCCTCATGCCAAGGCTTCCCCTTAAATGTCCTTTTTTGTTTCATTTTGATTTACAAAGGTGACTCTGGCTGAGAAAGCAACGGGAAATGCTGCCCCATTTACAGTAACAGACTGAGCTAATGTGCTGAGCTAAGGATAAGGAATTAGAAAAACGATCTTTGAGCGTTTCAAACATTTTGTTGCTTAAAGTGACATTCCTGGCCATAAGGAAAGTACAGTGAGAAAATAAACTAGGTCACTGCTAAGGGTTGCTGTTCAGTTTCATTCAAAATATCTCCCTAGAGAGAACGTTTGTAGTTATACAAACACTTTAACCCTCTGTGGTATTAGAATAAAAGGTAAAAATGCTTCAGTTGTCGACTAAAAATGTAACACAATAAAATAACATCATAAAGTATTTAAAGAAACATGATGAAAATATTTACTTTACAATAGGCCTATTTAAACTTTTGAATTGATTTGCGTCAATGCAAATAATGTTTTCAAGCAAATAAATAAATAAAATACAAAAAACATAAACAAATAAAATAATGAATGAATGAAACAACTGCTAATTAATTCTAACTACTAAACCTCATGTTGTGTTCTGGTCTTTTTTATCTGAAGAGGATTTTCTTTTTTCTTGAAAATGCTAGTTAATGCTATCACATTGGACTAAAACTTACTGACTTTGATTGCACAGGGTATTAAAAAAAATGTGTGCTGTCAAACGATTAATCACGATTAATCATATCCAAAATAAACATTTTTGTTTACATAACATTTTTATTATTATTATAAAATAACATATAAATACATAAATACATAAATACAAATTCCTAAATTCATACATTTCTTGTTATTCAATATCTTGTGATTCCAATATTTCGTGGTAATATAGCATAATGAAAGTTTTACAACCAATTTTTAAAAGGATGGTCATTTTTGACTGGGAACAAAATTAGGTGAAGGATTTTCAGCACTTCAAACATTTTTGTTTACATAATGTGTGTGTGTGTGTGTGTGTGTGTGTGTGTGAACTATGTATATTTATTATGTATGTATTAAATACACACACAAACAGTACATATTTTGAAAATATTTACATGTATATATTTATATTAATTTAATTTATATTATATATAGATATATTTAATATATTAACATAACATATTTTCCTTAAATATATTCATGCATGCGTGTGTATTTATATATGCATAATAAATATACACAGTACACACGTATATTATGTAAACAAAATAACTTTTATTTTTGATGCGATTATTCACGATGAATCGTTTGACAGCACTACAAAAAATACAATTGTGGTGTTACACTTTCCTGACTGGCCTACAAAAAAA
>NW_015548192.1:1482845-1490254 GCF_001515605.1 Sinocyclocheilus anshuiensis
TAGCATAATGAAAGTTTTACAACCAATTTTTAAAAGGATGGTCATTTTTGACTGGGAACAAAATTAGGTGAAGGATTTTCAGCACTTCAAAGGGTTAAAAGTAATTAAAATGCATAAAATAATAACATTCAAATTCAAATACAGTACATTTTTTATCCGTATGTCTTTAACATGTTGGTAAGAAAGCGAGGATAACTTCTACATGTGCAATAATGAAATAATTCCAGCTCTAACAGACCGGCGTACCACAGACACACATCAACACCCCAGCCAAAGCCCATCTGTCTCTCTTAACAAGTTCACCAAGATCCTGGGATTGAGCCGAGGACAGCCGCGTCTGATTTTAATAGATCTTTGGTTCACAGACCCTCCCAGTTACATCAGAAGTCTTCCGTCTCTCTAAGGAGAAAAGGCCTCGGAGCAAACGGAGAACAGTGGAAAAAAAAAATACTGGCACCTCATTTGGCCATCTTTCATTTTCAGGAGTCGATGTGCATTAGAGCTGTTATCTCTGTGAAGCTATTGTCACGGGTTATTATTTCCACACTAATCAGACATTACAGTAGATCTCATTGCATCTCTATTGAGGAACAGTCACAACAGTTGCATACCCAGCTGCTCAGACATGCATTTAATTTGTATAAATCAAATTTATTATCTTAACATGTTTGGAGTTTGAGCATAATAAAGAATTTCAACACTTTAAAGATACGGATGAATGGATGGATGGACAGAAAGACAAAAGGAGAGTTGACACAGATGTATTTATGCCATATCTGATTTAAACACAATGCTGTTAGAGTTGAATTAATCAATTTGATTTGATTGATCGATTTAAATAAATTTTAACTTGATTCATTTGCAAAATTACTTTAAAATGTTCATACCAGACTCCATTTACATTTATTCATTTAGCAGAAGCTTTTATCCAAAGTGAATTACAAATAAGGGACCATAACAAAATATTTCCACCACTTTTCAAAAGTTTAAATATTTTTAAATGTTTTTGAAAGAAGTTTTCTTATGCTTACTGGGGCTTCTTTTATGTGATGAAAAATACATTAAAAACAGTATTGTGGGGAAAAAAAACTGTTTTCTATTTGAATATATTTTAAAATAAAATGTATTTCTGTGATGCAAAGCTGAATTATCATCATCATTACTCCTGTCTTTGATGTCACATGATCCTTCAGAAATCATTCCAATATGCTGATTTGCTGCTTTATTATTATTTATTAAACATTTACTATTTTTATCAGTGTTGAAAACAACTGTGCTGATTTATATTTTTGTGGAAACTTTTTTTTTTCAGGATTCTTTGATCAATAGAAAGAAGTGAACAGCATTTATTAGAATCCTATTATTAGAATTTAGAATCTTATTTAAAAAATAAAAAAATAAAAACTTACAGATTGACTTATGAATGATAGTTTATAACTATTTATTTTCTCTAATTGAGGGAAAAACAAGAACAACAACAACAACAACAAAATGCAAGAATAATGAGATAATCTATATATATTATTTTTATGTAGATATAAAATATACAGGCATGCATTCATTTCTAAAAAGCAAAAATAATAATAATAAAAATAAATAATAAATAAATAAATAAATAAATAAAAGCATGCAGGGAAGGTTCACCTGGGGGACAACAAATAACACATCCCACAAAGACATACTACAGTAGAGCCTAAAACAAACCGTATTATGTTCTACAAATTACAGAAAATCATGCAGCATTCAAACAACATTAAATGATGAGAGAATTTTAATTTTAACCAACAAAAGTTCAGCCTTGGGTAAACAAATCTATTCAAATAAGCTGACATCGTGGTGGATAAAAGCCACTAGTGTGGCAAATCCTTTGTTGTATAGGGCGTAAACACGATAGCTGCCCTAACAAAGGGATGAACCCGGCCACTGTGAGGGCTAAAATAATTCAAACATACTGTTATGGAGAGGTGTGAGGTCAGTATAACCTTCCCAATCTTGAGCCAGGCTATTTACCAACAGAATTAATGAGGAGGATAATGGCCAGACTCACAAACAAGTGTCCAGACAAACAAACAGCCGCTTCCTGTCCGTTCTGACCTCCACAGCTCTTGTCCTTACAGGCCACCTTTCAGCACACCTGAAAACAAGCATTAGCATTTCAAACGAGTTCTCTTCATGCAGCTGCAATACAAATGCAGAAGAAAGATACAAGTTCAGTCTGCACTATTAAAAATAAAGATTATTAATGGTTCCATAAAGAACTTCTAACATCCATGAAAAATTCAGGTATTTGGAAAATGTGGAAATGTGGAAAATGTTCTTTACACTCTTAAAGAAAAATGTTCTAAAAGAAAGGTTTTTACAGCAATGCTATATATGATGTCCCAAAAGAACCTGTCAGTGAACAGTTCTTAAAAACATTTTTTTTTTTCTTAGTGTGAAGAGCATTTTAATAATCTAAAGAACCTTTTGTGGAATGGAAATGTTCTATGGATCTTCACAAAACAATCAACACTCTTCAAAATAAAGATAAGAACCTTTATTTTTAAGAGCGTTGATTATTCCATGGAGAACCATCAATGGTTCCTCATGCAACCAGTGATGATTGAACCATCCATAGAACCTTTCCATTCCACAAATGGTTCTTTAGATTATTAAAATGTTCTTCACACTAAAAAAAATGGCTCTTTCTTTAGAACCGTTCACTAAAAGGTTCTTTATGGAACCCAGAATGGTTCTTTTATGGCATCATTGCAAAAACACCATTTTGGAACCTTTATTTTTAAGAGTGTAGGTGGAAATATTAACTTTTCATTGTCAAAACCAAATCATGAAACCTTCAAGTGTGCTGTTTGAAGACCCCACGGCATCAAAACGGCAATGTGGGAAATGGAAATAGGAAATATGTCAGTACAGGAAAGAAAACTGCCCATGACCGCACTGCATGAGGTCTTTAAAGACTTCAGCTGATGTGGCCGCACTTTCACTCTAGGCTTCCAATGAGATCATGGCGAGTGCGGGGACAGACTCTGAGATGGAATGACATGGCAGATTCTTCAAAGTGTGTATGTTTCCTGCCCTTGAGTGCAGACAAAAATGGAAGCAAAAGAGTCACGCTGCATCTCTAGGGAGGATGGAAAAGCAGGCTGCATCTGGCCCACAGAGCGATGGGAAATCAGGTGAGGTGAGTAAGGTCAGCGTGAAGGACTCAAAGGGTGAAGGAGGAAAAGAAAGGAAATGGTGGCCCTTAGAGAGAACGAGTTTACAAGGAAACAGAAGCTACAGGAGTTCCTGTAGCTCAACCGATAAAGCATGCCGGAAGCAATTCCAGGATCAGAAGTTCACTTCCCAAAAGAACAAATCTACAGATAAAATATATGCTACCATTCGAAAGGTTCCCCCACCCCCCAAGTCTCTTGTGCTCACCAAGGCTTCATTTGTTTGATTAAAATACAGTAATGTTGTGAAATATTATTAAAATGTAGTATGCTACCATTCGAAAGGTTCCCCCACCCCCCAAGTCTCTTGTGCTCACCAAGGCTTCATTAGTTTGATTAAAATACAGTAATGTTGTGAAATATTATTAAAATGTAAAAAACTGTATTCTATTGTCGTGTATTTTAAAATGCAATTTACTCCTTTGATGCAAAGCTGATTTTTTTCAGCATCATTACTCCAGTCTTCAGTGTCACATGATCTTTCAGAAATCATTCTAATATGCTGATTTGCTGCTTAAGAAACATGTCTTATTGTTGTCCATTAAAAAAAAAAAAGTATTAATTTCTTTAAAAAGAATGACTGATCTCAAGCTTACTGTAGTGTAGGTAGTGTAACATTTCACTTTGGATAAATGTGTCTGCCAAAGGAATAAAAACTATATGATATCGTATATGGTATCTTATATGGTATCTTATATATATATATATATATGATAACAGTCTGAGTAATTCTGAGTCTTGAATAGTAAACTTTCAAGTGTCAGGGAGGAGAAGCTGCTAAAATCTAATTTACAACTTTTGATGTAATATTCCTTAACACATAGAAATTTCCATTAAGATAGTCAAACTGATTTATAACACTTAAAAGTATAAACAAATCCCTAATTTTTACTTCACAATTTTTACTTTGCTTTCTTTAATGTTAGATCAGATGCACATGAACATCCTAATTTGTTATGGGAACGCTTGCAGAATACACAAAATTCCAAAAATGTGACTACAAAATCCTGCAAATGAGATTATTTCATTTCTAGCACTGCAATTATAGTAAGCATCCCAGTTTGAAATGCATTTCGATCGAAATGGAAGGCTTGTTTGGTATTTTCTATGCGTTGGCTTCTCCACTTTGTAGAAAGCGAAATGAGCCAAAAGCCAAATGTCCTTGGGCTCGCCCATGGCTGATTGCTCTAGTCTAGAACATGTCTTGCCTTCTGGTTGGAAAGGTGTGTAATGAACAACACATGAGCTGGCACGTGTAAATAAATGCCACGATCTTGTAACTAATGTGCTGTCATGCTCTATCATCCATTAGATGTACCTTTCAGGACAGCTGCGCTTGCACTGCAGTGATACTGATGTGGGGGTAAAAGTGCCTCAAAAATAAGAGGTGCTTTTTAGCATAAAATGATGCACAATGCCACTAGCAATAAGAAAAACATTCACAGACAGTACGTTTGAACTGCAAACACTGACTTCCATAAAAAAAAAAAAAGACTCATCAAAGCATTTGGTTTTCTGACCTTATGGATCTGGTCAATTTTGGTCAATCAACAAACAGATGTTTTGGTAAGTGCTGTAATAGGTTTGTGGCTCTTTAGTTACAAAGTAGCTTTTTATCTTAAGAGCCTTTAGCCTCATTGTACCCTATAATATAAAATATAAATATTAAAGACCCAAATTGTTATTCCAGGTAGAAAAATGTTCACTTCTGTAGAGGCTAATGAAAAATGCACAAAAATGTAAAATAATCCAAAGAAAAGTACAGAAATCAGTTCACCTAATCAGGGAAGTAATGACTTCTTATAAAACCACTGATGAAAAGTAAAAAATAATAACATTCTGTGTATAAAATACTTTTATAATCACCTCACTCTTATTTTCTTCCTTGCGTCCTAATTTCTTCAGCCGTGCCCTTTTAAGACACCCATCAGAGCGTGATCATTTTGTTTGTTTCAGTCTTGCCCCAAGGACTGAAATAAATCTATGCTTTTACAAGGTCTGCTGTTGTACTGTTTCAATCTCATGAGCAATCCTGATATTTACACGTTTTGATTTTTTTTCCCCAGAATATTAGGGAGGTGAATTTATTGCTATACTGTGCATATATATATATATAAAAAAAAAAAAAAAACTGAAAACTTTCAAGTACAGCTGTTTTAAAGGAATAGCTTACCCAAAAATTAATATTTATCATTATTCGCTCACCTTCATGTCGTTTTAAATCCCGTTTGACTTTCCCCTGTCTTGAAACACATAATGAGATATCGGGCAGAATGTCCAAGTCAAACTGCAATGAAAACGGATGGTGATTTATGCTGCTGAGCTCCAAAAATGGCATAAAAGTACCACTGAAGTGCCATAAAAGTAGTCCAACTTGTGTGCCATATTCCAAATGTGAGAAACTACAAATTTAGGATGCAATAGTAATAATAATCTTCTATAATCTACAGCCCTGACTGGAACTCTCAAATCTATTAAACTTTGAAATGATCCCCATCGGTTTTTAACCCATACACTATTCAATCTTGTGACCAAATGACCTGTTAAAAAAATATAATTAATAAATAAATGTAGTAATAATAATCTTCTATAATCTACAGCCCTGACTGGAACTCTCAAATCTATTAAACTTTGAAATGATCCCCATCGGTTTGAACCCATACACTATTCAATCTTGTGACCAAATGACCTGTTAAAAAAATATAATTAATAAATAAATAAATAAATAAATAAAAATAATAATAATACAAAATCTACTGCATGACATGAAATATGCTAGTGTCTCATTAAATGCTTTTATATGCATTTCTGTGACAGCATGAATTACCATCCTTGAATGGAAAATCTTGATGCATCTCCTTTCATTTTTCACAGAAGAAATAAAATAAGTAAATGGTGCATTTTTTGTAAACTGTTCCTTTAAAGGATTAGGCCACCCAAAGGTGAAAATATATTGAAAATGTACTCACCATCAGGCCACCCAATGAGTTTGTTTCTTCACCGGAACAGATTTAGAGAAATTTAGCGAGACGTTTGGTCTTAGATGTTTGGACTCTCATTCTGACGGCACCCATTCACTGCAGAGGATCCATTGGTGAGCAAGTGATGCAATGCTCCAAATAGGTTCTGATAAAGAAACAAACTCATCTACATTTTGGATGGACTAAGTATGAGTACACATTCAGCACATTTTCATTTTTGGGTGAACTATTCATTTAAAGGGGTCCTATTATGCTCTTTTACAAAGTCTTGATTTTGTTTTGGGGGTGTACTAAAACAGGCTCTCATACTAGGTTGTTCGATTGTATTGTGAATAATGTAAAATATGTATTTTTCACATATTTTACATTATTACAACACCTCTCTCCCCAGTCTGGCATTAATTGCTCGAATAGTTCCTGTCTGGTTCCTGTATCAGATGAAGGCCCGCCTTCTGAAATACGAAATGTGCTGTAATTGGTTAGCTGGGCCAGTGTGTGTTGTGATTGGCAGCACTCGGCGCCTGGTCGGGAAATGTCACGCCCCTTACCATAGCCGCCTGTGAGCTTCAGTGTAAATACTGCGTCAATATAAAAAAAATATGAGCGCGATTTAAACCCGGATGATTGTAACCACTCTAAGTTCGTCTACCTTGGGACAGCTAGCGTGTCTCCGACATAGTGATAACACTCGTTGCCTTCTCTAGTGCAGCTCAAGCAGGTCTCATCCCATTCGTCGGTATTTGTGATATCACAAATCCCGGAAAATATGCATTGTAGTCCAAACGAGTCGTTCGTTGTAGTTTTGAAAAGTGATTTCTGTTATTTCTGTTATCTCCTTTTGAAGTGAACTTTGAGCTTTGTAACTTTGCAGATCTTTGTTATGCTCAAACAGCTCAAACAGAGACTAACTAAAGTTGAAAAAGTGAAAAAGCATAATAGGATCCCTCTAATATGCATTATAAAAAGTATAATAAGCATCACATCAGTTTCATCATTGATAATATAATAAGAAGACGAAATGTGAGGACCAAATCAGCATATTATAATGATTTCTGAAGGATCATGTGAAGACTGGAGTAATGAATGCCTAAAATTGAGGTTTGCCATCACAGGAATAAATTACATGTTAAAATATATTAAAATACAAAACAGTGACTTTAAATTGTAGTCATATTTCACAATATTGCTGTTTTAAATAAGAGACTTATTTCAG
>NW_015548192.1:1496103-1513820 GCF_001515605.1 Sinocyclocheilus anshuiensis
TGTCTCATTAAATGCTTTTATATGCATTTCTGTGACAGCATGAATTACCATCCTTGAATGGAAAATCTTGATGCATCTCCTTTCATTTTTCACAGAAGAAATAAAATAAGTAAATGGTGCATTTTTTGTAAACTGTTCCTTTAAAGGATTAGGCCACCCAAAGGTGAAAATATATTGAAAATGTACTCACCATCAGGCCACCCAATGAGTTTGTTTCTTCACCGGAACAGATTTAGAGAAATTTAGCGAGACGTTTGGTCTTAGATGTTTGGACTCTCATTCTGACGGCACCCATTCACTGCAGAGGATCCATTGGTGAGCAAGTGATGCAATGCTCCAAATAGGTTCTGATAAAGAAACAAACTCATCTACATTTTGGATGGACTAAGTATGAGTACACATTCAGCACATTTTCATTTTTGGGTGAACTATTCATTTAAAGGGGTCCTATTATGCTCTTTTACAAAGTCTTGATTTTGTTTTGGGGGTGTACTAAAACAGGCTCTCATACTAGGTTGTTCGATTGTATTGTGAATAATGTAAAATATGTATTTTTCACATATTTTACATTATTACAACACCTCTCTCCCCAGTCTGGCATTAATTGCTCGAATAGTTCCTGTCTGGTTCCTGTATCAGATGAAGGCCCGCCTTCTGAAATACGAAATGTGCTGTAATTGGTTAGCTGGGCCAGTGTGTGTTGTGATTGGCAGCACTCGGCGCCTGGTCGGGAAATGTCACGCCCCTTACCATAGCCGCCTGTGAGCTTCAGTGTAAATACTGCGTCAATATAAAAAAAATATGAGCGCGATTTAAACCCGGATGATTGTAACCACTCTAAGTTCGTCTACCTTGGGACAGCTAGCGTGTCTCCGACATAGTGATAACACTCGTTGCCTTCTCTAGTGCAGCTCAAGCAGGTCTCATCCCATTCGTCGGTATTTGTGATATCACAAATCCCGGAAAATATGCATTGTAGCCAAACGAGTCGTTCGTTGTAGTTTTTGAAAAGTGATTTCTGTTAAATAAAAGATCTCCTTTTGAAGTGAACTTTGAGCTTTGTAACTTTGCAGATCTTTGTTATGCTCAAACAGCAACATTACAGATTAACTAAAGTTGAAAAAGTGAAAAAGCATAATAGGACCCCTTTAATGAAGAAGTGTGCTGTTGGATGAGGGAAATACAGTGGAGACGTGTGCGTAGTCATAAATGATCTTCTAAAAATGCAGAGCATGATTTCCCTTACGTCCCAAGAAATCTATTACATGGTCAACTATGTTCAGTGAACTGTGAACAGTTGTGATTAAACTGACCATCATGTTTCAGTTAGACAGACCGGCCTCCATCACACTCATTAACTGGAGTTTGGAAAACCCATGATAACCCTTTGCCAGGCCAAATAAAGTTAATTAGAATCTTCCAGGCAAAGTAAAGACCATCTGTTTTGTAGAGCAGTAAACACTAATAATTAGGTCTATATATATCTAAGAGGATTTGATATATTTAGTGCTAATTTCATAAAGTAGAATAGATTAGGGTATGCTGATACAAGTTTTTCTTTTGGTATACTACTAACCAAATGGTCAAGGTCTGATCGGTCAGCCAAAGCCAGTTAGCCCCAGCTGGTGGATGATTCATCATTATGGGAATACAAATCGTTAAAGTATAAATCGGAATAGTGCTGGAAATAGTGAATATTATATGGTTAGAATACACTATGTAATATACAATGGTAAATCTTAAAAGCTTTTGTCTTGTCCATGCTGGGTCAGTCAACTGTCCAGTTCACATGGCAATTGAGTGCTTGTGGACCGTAAACAAATCTAGTGGAAATAGCACGGAGTGAAGGTTGAAGGCTAATCTGAGAGAAAATACATTGGTCTCGCTCTTAATGGGGCTGTAATGGATATATGATTGTTGCATGGCTGCACTGCTGATAATGTGCAGTATATGCCAGGGTTATTTCTCTCAGACTGATGAAACTGTGCCAATAACAAGTAAAAAATGTAAGGGTGGAGTGCATCAGACTTCTTTTTTTTATGACAAAAGTCATTCTTTTTGACTCGAGTCTGTCTTTTAGAAAAAATAAATGGTTTACTGAACGATTCAATGACTCAGTGTTTTTGAATGAATAGGTTGAATGACTCACTTATAAAGATTATCTTGTCATTACATACTCACATAACAATGGAACAGTCACTGAATAAAAATAAATAAATAAATAACCTTTTCTCAAGGTATTGAAATTACACTTTTTTGCCATTCATATGTACTGCATGTAGTAACTATATGGTATAGCCTTAGGTACAAAAGCTAAAAGGTACATTTTGTACCTTATTTACCCCTAAATGTACATATTAGTACATTAAAGTTCATAAATTAGTACTTTAAAAGTACATATTAGTACCTAAAGTGTATATATTGGTACCTTTTGAATGGGTACAGTCCCAGTGACAGCTTTGCACATTTGTTCTGAGAGTGTGGGGACTAAAATGATAGATAAACTAATTGGAATTTCTCATTAGATTGTGGTTTAGCCTAGTTAGCGACCTGCTCATGTCAAAGTCACAAACAATATTTGCACTTCCTGTAACATGAATACAAACATAAAGCCATAACAAGATACAGGCTCTTCCAAGCAGCTTGTCCCTCAAAGTGTCTGCCAAGAAAATAAATTAAATATGATGAATAACTAGACATCAATGTTTGTTAGAAAATAGCTGTGCATATTTCTCAATGATTGTGCATTTCCACGAACAATATCAGCAGCAGCAGCTGCTGGCTCACGCTGAGCAAATCTGTCAGACTCTGTGTGTTAAATGCAGAAATCATTTATCTAGCTTCAATTATACCCAGACAGAATAAATTAAGTTAGATTCATACAAAAACTGAATTTGCATTGGCAGGGGCCTCATGACAGCATTATTTTAGATGGTCTGTGGTTTCACTAGGCAGCAGTTGCTGTGGGAGGCACAAGGGAATGGCCTTTTCTGTTCTGTTTCGTTCGTTCATTCATTCATTCATTCCATATTTACAATTGTACCTGCCAGAAATTGCATGCACACCTCTTTAACCAGTATGTGTGTGAGAGATATTGGTGTCATGAGGTCATACCTATAATGTTTACCTGAGAGGTGCAGAAGATCTGTGCACGCACGCACGCACACACACACACACACTAGTATACTATATAGCAAATAGCAACTTCTAGACTGTTTATATCATGGCAAAATGCACAGCTCTCTATATAAAGTTGAATATACAGTGTCATGCGAAAGTATTCATTCACTTCATTTTTTTCACGTTTTTTTATGTTGTAGCCTTATGTTAAACTGCTTTAAATTACTTTTTTTCCACATCAATTTACACTGTATACAGCATAATGACAAAGCAAATAACAGGTTTTTAACATCTTTGCACATTTATTAAAGATAAAAAACTTAATTATCCCATTGCATAATTGTTCATGCCCTTATCTGGGACAATTGAAATTTAGCTCAACATTCATTTTGCTTGTAAATGTTACCACACTTTGAGTAAAGTTAACCTGTGGCAAATTCAATTGAATGGGTATGATTTGGAAAGGCACACATCTAAATAAAAGGTCTAACAGCTGAAAATGCATATTAGAGCAAAGACCAAGCCCTGAGGTAAAAAAAAACTGCCTGTAGAGCTCAGAGACAGGATTGCATCAAACCACACATCTGGGGAAGAGTTCAGAAAAAAATTATGCTGCATTGAAGGTTCACAGAATCATGTAGCCTTCATTATCCATAATGGAAGACGTTTGAAAGAACTAGAACTCTTCCTAGAACTGGCCTCCTGGCAAAACTGAGCAATTGATGGAGAATGGCTTTGGTTAGAGTGGTGACCAAGAAGCTGATGGTCACTCTAGTTGAACTCCATGATCATATGTGGAGATAGCAGAAACCTACAGAAGGACAAACATCGCTGCAACACTCCACCAATCTGTGCTTTATACTGGTGTGGCCAAACTCAATAATCTCCTCAGTGAAGACACATAAAAACTTGGACACACTTGGAATTTGCAAAACAGCACCTAAAGGACCCTCAGACGGTGAGAAAATTGATTCTCTGGTCTGATGAACCTCAATTCCAAGCATCATGTTTGTTTCCAACAGGACAATGACCCTAAGCACAGCAAGAGTGGTTTATAGACAACTCTGTGAATGTCCTTGAGTGGCCCAGCCAGAGCCTGGGCTTGAACCCAATCAGTACCCAAAAAGATTTGAGGCTTTAAAGGTGCTTCAGCTAAGTTAAATACTTACACAATGTACTTATTTCAGTTTTTTTTTTTTTGTGTTTTATATATTTACAAATTGTGAGTTGTATATATAAATAGCCAATATATAATAATATACAACTTTATTCACATACTGTATATAGTATAGTCACATAAAGTTTTATGTATTAGCACTTCTCAACTCAACGTTTATATTGTGGCAAAAAAACATATCACATAGATCTATAAATAAAGATGGATATACTGTATAAGCACATACATACATACAGTACACTCACGCAAATCTAAAATTCTAAATTCAAGCAAATCTAAAATTCTTAATTGTCTATATTGTGGCAAAATGTAAACTATATTATTACACATATTTAACTTTATTCTCACACATACAGTAAACTCACATAAATCGATATATACTATAAAGCAAAGTTCAACTGCTTGATTATTTATATCATCGCAAAATGCAGACTATCGTCCAGCTCTAATTTGCTTAATGCAAGCATGAAGATACTAAGCTATAATAAACATTAAAATCATGATTTTCTGTAAAGATGCTTTGAAACAATTGTGAAAAGAGCTATACAAACAAAATCAACTTGACAATATTTAACCAGAGCTTAAACCATATGCAGAGATTTGCTTTTGGATATACAGATGCATAAAAGTCTAACAATTAATAAAACACCTGGGTCTCATGAGCAGAGACAGCTTCCCGTTATTTGATATGCACCAGTGCTCTGCCTCAAAAGCCAAACAAATGACCTGATTATATTTTAATATCTGCTGTTGAATGATTCCGTTTGGCACAGGCCATTGATTCAAGGCACACTGAGGGGGCGAGTGTGTGTGTGTGTGTGTGTCAGCATTTGACGCATTTCCATCGATTCCCGTGCTTAATATCAGGCACAATGATGCATGTTGGTAGCAGACGGTGATGTTTGACAGGGCAGGCCAAAATGCTAACCTCCATTCATTCCTCTAGCGCTCCACCCACAACATGCTCCAACTCTCCAGGCAGAAACTGTAATGAGCTTTCACGAGACACTGCTTACATCAATCCAGATTCTGTACTCTGTATATTTTAGAGGTATATCTGCTTATCTATCTGTTCATACACATTCACAAAATGGTATTAATATAATATCTTTCCCACAGATGTTGGTGTATGAACTGTAGCTCATATTCATTGAGTTGTTTGAAAGTGATCCTCATATACATTTTTTATGGTTTTACATTAATAATTTGTACAAACTATGTTTGGGAACTAAGGTTATGGTTATTGGCATGCACCATAGCACCATTAGCATACACTCTAGTATCATTAGTATACACTGTGTATATTAATCAGTCAGTCTTTTCCATTAATGATTGTCAGGAGTTGATTGAGTGCTAAATCAGGCCATTTATTTAAAAATGCCGTTAAGTTTCAGCAAATGGATGCAAAACAGCATCTGTTGTTTAGTGTGTTTGAATCTGGGCCATGGAAATCCTCACTTGAACTGCTGCCACTGCCAGGACTCTGGAATCCCCGCTGGAAGAAGAAAAAGCTCAAACCAGCCTAAGTTGGTTTTCTGGTTTTAGCAGGGTTAAGCTGGTCTAATTGCTCTCCCAGCCTGGCCAAGCTGGTTTTAAACCCCTTGAAAACCTTCAAAATAATAGTCTAACCAGCTTTACCATTTTAAACTCAATTGTGATGCTGTTCAAATGTTTATCCTCAGTATGACTTATTTTTTAAAGCAAGGACATATTAAATTGATCAAAAGTGACAGACATTTATGATGTTACAAAAGAGATTTGAGATCTAACTTTCTATTTATCAAAAAAATCCAGGAAAAAAATGCATAATGGCTTTCACAAAGCAGCACAACTTTACAACATTAATAATAATAAGAAATGTTCTTGATACAATTGTAACAATTTGCTTATGTAAACATGTTTGTTATTGTTGTTTCAGTTGCTGTGACAAGAATATATTTTTTTGCAAATAAGACAATTAGCATTGCATGAACAAACACATTTATGCTGGCTAAACAATGTATCTTTACTGAGAAAAACAACAACAAAAAAAACAATCAGAAGTCTTGCTGCATGAAGTTGCCTAATTTTTTCTCAACTATTTACTTTTGTAGTGTATATTTCACAGTTGATCAAATAAAAGCAGCCTGGGAGAGCATAAGGACTTCTTTCAAAAACTTTTGAATGGTAATGTACATTTTTTTAGTTCAGTTGTTAGAAAATCAACTTGTTCAATTCCTCATAAATAAATATAGCAAAGAGTCATCTGTCCAGGAGAAGCTGATATTATGTACTCATTATGTATTATGATTGTTTTCATGCTCTTAAGAATGGGCAAATAAAAATGTTCATGACATTTTCAAAGGTGACACCAGACAAAACATTGCTGACCCTGCTAAAAGAGAGAAAGAGAAAGCCAATTAAAGCTAGTGACTTATATGACCAGTAATATCTTGCTAGTTACCAGTTCAAAGTTATGTTTGAACCCAAATAGGGTCACATTTGGAACACGTTGACTTTAACTAGGTTGATGTGTTTTTTCCCATCCAATCACAAGTGGACAACACTAAATACGGGTGTAAACAGGGTCTGAAACTTTTGAGCTTGTCTGCTTTTGACCAATCCCAGAGGTTGTTGAAAACACATTCGACTGGATTGCTCTCATATTGTAGACATTTATTTGGTCGAATGTGTTTGAACAGCCACAAAAAACAACCTCCTCTCTGCCTACTGACCTAATTCTTAAACATTATGGGATGTGTTGTTGAAGCGTGTTAGCCAGGCGGGGTTTAAATTTTGCCAACTGTTTAAAGGCGATAAAATGTAAGAAGCATAATGTTCAATTACCATTCCTGATTGTAACGCAAACCCACTGCGTTGAATGTAGTTTTGCGGCTATAAGAGCAGAAATGAAAGCTGTTGATCTACCTATCATTTTCCATTGTCTACTGCAAATTGTTGAGCTTATTTCGCTTTATTTTGTGCATTTTTGCATTTACTTTGAAAGGGCAGAGCGGACAGGAAGCGAAGTGGGAGAAAGAGAGAGAGAGAGTGGGACGGGATCGGGAAAGATCCACGAGCCGGGACTCAAACTCGGGACGATAGCCAACGAGACTATCTGCGCCGACTTATTTCGCAATATTAAATCAAAAGAAATCAGGAAAGTGGTTATATGTTGGCAAAAGAAAATGAATAAAACAACAGGTGTAAACAGGAATGTGTTTTCCCTCATCTACTTCTGATCCGATCGACCAAAACGCATCTTAATACCAGGAGTAAACAGGGCCTAAGCCAATCCAAGTAGTATTTATCAGAAAGCTGAGCTCACCATAACAAGGCTACAGTCAGAAAGATGTTTCTTTGATTGACCTAATCAGCTCTATGTGGAACTTTTAAGAGCTTGTGTGCCAGAACTTGAACTCGTACACCTCGCTTTCTTATCGTTATTTCACAAGCGTGACATCCTCCGCCACCCCATTTCCATCCATTGATTCCGGATACATTGTCATGGCAATGCACTAAGGTTTGTTATTAGGGTCTGCTTGGTAAATTGAAAGTCTGTCATGTTCTAAATTAGCCTGATAATGCCTGGCTGAGTAGAACCTTAAGCTATTTCCATAAACATACACAACATGCATACAACCCTAGCGGTACCTCCCTTCCCCCATCGCATGATGGACCGGTAATGGTGCGGATGATGAGAGAAAATTACTCCTTTATTTCGCTGGCTATTATTTATTTATTTTGCTATTTTTTTTCAGTCAAGTTAGGAATACAAGAATAGGCCCAACATGGCCCTAACGCAAGCTGAGTAATGACTTCACCTTCCGGAGGAGTTTACCGCTGCAAGCGTCAGACCTTTCCACTGCTTGGAATACATTTGTGTCTAGTTGACACACCAGTGTCTGTTTGTGTGTGTGTTCAGAAAAATGTGAACCAATAACTCTAGCTAGCCACAGATAATGAGACCCGTAGGACAAAGTAGTGTCTAAATATCCTCTCTGCTCATTGACAATGCAAAGTTTGCAAGCCACATACAGTGGAGACTTCAGTTAGTCTCGTGTCAGAAATACAAAATGAAACCTGGCTTCAGTATATGGCTTTATTTACCAACACACCAAAAAAATATATGGTAATAGGATTTGGACACTCAAGTCACACTAAAAAGTATGAATATTTTTGTATCAAAGAACAAAAGATAAAAAAAAGTAAACAGTATTGTAATCAAGAGTATAACAAGCACACTTTTCCAAGCAAAATACCTAAATAAATTAATACAATTTCACACTAATAATAATAATAAAAAAGCAACAATATACTGTTCAGAATTTACACACTTTCTGTGTGAAGTTAATTATATTCACTAAAAATTACTAGTAAAAATAATAGCTGAATTTTAACAAATTGTAATAAAAGGGACTTCATGCATTTTCTAAAAGTTACTAGTTAGTTATAAGTAACTGCAATAAACACACACACACACACACACTTGGTTCAAATGATTGTTGATGTCCATAGTTAAAGGGGACCTATTATGCAAAATTCTCTTTTACTTTTACATTATGTGATGAGCTATGCCTGTAGTTAGGAACTTGAGGGGAAAACGATTTCATACACCCACTAAAAATCACCTTGGGACTAGTTAAAAGTCACTGCACAAATGTCTCTGCACAAGTGAAATTAGTTCTGGGCAAAGCTTGCGCAGCATTTGTAAGCAGATGCCGCTCGGTTTAATATTTCCTTACACAGGCCTGGCCACTTTCCACACGTCTACAGTAATTCAGGTCTGGTCATAATAAGCTGAAACCGTCTGTATGCACCTGCGTTTGTATAGCAAGAATGAACTATTCAGTGTGAAATAGACCATCAGCCAATGAGGGGTGACAGAAACCCAGTTTCCCCTTCTCATTTTTTACAGTGCGATACATCAAATCTGTCCTGCTAAGAAGAGAAGGCACAATGTAATTACTCTGTGCACTAGTCTCTTCAGTATCCTCATTCAAAAGGACAACTTAATCATCTTTTGTAGCGATGTCACCGCCACAAATGAAGACAAATTATTAAACTTGAAACAATACTGAAGCTGCGGGAAAAAGGGACGGCGCTCAGCAGACGATATTGGTGTTTTGACTAAATGTACAATTATGTAATGTCAGAATGCCTTACGTGTTTCCTTACAACTTAATACTGTAGACATATTAATATTTTACATAATCTTAAGAACCTAGTACATACAGTTCACCCAGGAAGAAAAATTATATAATCATTTATTCACTGTTCTGTCATTCCAAACCCTTATTTTCCTTTAACTTCTTCTTTATCTGTAAAACAAATAAAAAATAAAACAATAACATTTAATAAAATAAAAAAAATATGAAAAAAATAATAATAATAATATAAAATTTCCATTGGTTTAATCAATTTCTATATTGAAATTACATATAAATAACATAATATGATTCAATTTAAATTAATTAATGAATGAATAAAAAGGCTGTCAATGTAATGAGGTAGTTAAAATATTAAAAATAATGTGATAAAACAATTAATGCATTAATACAAAATTAATGCATTAATATGTCATGCACTGTATGTGCTGTAAAATTCCAAGCTTTAGCCATGATAAGGTATTGTCCATGAATTATCTTCATTTGAAAATCTTATTTGAGAAAAATATTTGAATCAATATATAATTCATGTCATTAAAATTCCATTAAAATCAATTCAGTCTAATAAGAACTCATTATAAAGTGTAGCAACTGCAAACAGAAAACAAAATACTTTCAGTCACTTGAAAGCTGACCTAATAGCAAAGCATTTTTATACTTTCTCTTTTAAAACTAACAAACATAAGTTTAGCCACTACAATCGACCTCCTGGGTTCAAGTCTGTCTCATCCCAAGCTCTCTGTCATGTCCCTGTAGCCAGACCCCACAGTGCGGAGCGATTACCTCCCTCCGTGTTATGAATACTCTCCACGCTTTCTCTGGCAAGCGGATAGGAAGGGTGACAGAGAGCTTGAACTGCAAAGCAACCTTCTGTTACAGCTTTCAAACATCACTGCCATCTATGTGCTGACCCTTTAATGGATGTTCTCCACGTGTCTAACCTATGACCAAAGGCAATATCCACAACTACAGCCCGAGACAGTGTCTGCTGAGGTGGTCTCCTCCCTCCACTGACACCAGAGATTGGTCTACTTGACTTAGATAACAGAACATTTCAGTGAAATAACTAGAGAGACTATTGGCAAAGAAAAAATGACTAATGAGCTTCTTGACTTTTTAAAGACAAGGAATGTCCACATCTATGTTAAATCCACCAAAAAGACCATTCATAAAGGCATGCTTAAACACACTTTTTTTGTGGCTGAAACATTCATACATTTTTGAAGTGTTTCACTTTAACTGAACTATTCAAAGACGGAGAAACGGAAAGAGGAGATAAAGTTAGAATTCATTAAAAGCTGGGGAAACTATGATATTTAATAAAACAATACACCACCTGAGTTTGAGAGTTAAGTGTGTTACCACATTATTCACAGTGTGAAGAAACACATACAAAACAGTGGCAACAACAATCATATGATAAAATACATATATATTTAATAATTGAATACATCCATTTACTGTATACATATCAGAATACACTATACTTTCCAAGTAAATAATACATAATAATATATAAGTGAAGTATTTAGCAGCCATTTACAACAATGGCAAACAGCTCATAATGGATGGATGGATGGATGGATGGAATAGGATGGATGGATTGAATAGGATGGATGGATGGAATGGGATGGATGGATGAAATAGGATGAATGGATGGAATAGGATGGATGGATTGAATAGGATGGATGGATGGAATGGGATGGATGGATGAAATAGGATGAATGGATGGAATAGGATGGATGGATTGAATAGGATGGATGGATGGAATGGGATGGATGGATGAAATAGGATGAATGGATGGAATAGGATGGATGGATTGAATAGGATGGATGGATGGAATAGGATGGATGGATGGATGGATGAATGGAATAGGATGGATGGATGGATGGAATAGGATGGATGGATAGGATGGACGGATGGATGGATGAATAGAATAAAATGGAATAGAATAGAATAGAATAGAATAGAATAGAATAGAATGACAGGGAAAGTGACATTAACAAAAAACTATGCAAACAAATCGGATTAGAGAGGTCAGACTGAAAAGGATTTCCAGAAATGCATTACGACCGGGAATATGACCGGACTCCAGTTGGATATGCACAAAAGTTGGATTTGGACGGACAGTCTGAACAAGATGAAAGACAGACAGACAGACAGACAAACAGACAAACAGACTGACAGACATATTGAACGACAAATACATTCATTAATTCGTATCAGACTATGCTATGCTTTGCCATTTTTGGCAGATTCATATAAAATGTGCAGTCACAGTTGTGTGTTTATCAGTCTTTTATAACAATGTCAAATGTCTCAGAATTTAAAGTCAGAACTACCCATTTAATATTCATTTTGGGATAATTTTAAACTCTAAAAATGCATCCCCATCTCAGTAGCACTGCCAGTTGAAAGGTTGTTTTTAAGATGCAATGACCATGTGCACCGTTCTTCAGTCGTCAAAGAACTTCAGCAAGCAACAATCTGCATTTTCATCCTAAATACAAAGTGTTTCCACGGACACAGCTTAGAGATTAAGATTCCAGTTTTTTAGCACAGCAGTTGTACACATAAAGTGGCTGAAAGGAGAGACGCACCTTTTCTTCTTTATCCAGCTCAGACAGTGATTGTTATTCTGCTCGGCTCAGTACAGTCCGCGGGTTAGTTGCAACGTGTTTCCCATTTTCATTTCTGCATACTCTAAATATTGAGAAGCTTCCTTTGTGACCTCTGAGAAATGTTGTGTCTCCACCATCTAACGGCTGAGAATAACAGCGTGACCCAACAGTTTGCCATGCAAATCAATCAGTACAGCCGAAGCTGGAGGAAGGAAACTTTTAAAGTGGTCTCTCTCAAAGTTCCTCATGAGAACTGACTGATTGCCCAAAAAAAAAAAAAGGAGTTCTGGCTGGGTGATCGGTGGTTGCTTATATCCTTTTTACTTGGTTGCTAGGTAGTTGCTACACTCTCAGAAAAAAAGGTATAAAAGCTGCCACTGGGGCAGTACCTTTTCAAAAGGTACACCATTGAAGCTAAAGGGTCCATACTGGTACCTTGAAGGTACATATCAGTACCTAAGGTATAAATATTAGTACATAAAAGGTATAAAAGTCTACCTTTTGAAAAGGTACCACTCCAGTGACAGCTTTTGTACCCTGCAAGAAATGTTAGGGCATTTCTTGGATGTTGATGATAGAATGACAGACAGACAGGGGGATAGACAGAACATAAGATCGACAGACAGAATGAAATAACAACCAATAGAACAACATATGGAATGATACAGCGACAGTCGGAGCGATAGAAAAAAAGAGGGATACAACAACCAACCAACAGAATGACACAGAACAACAGAAAGAACAACAGAGCAAAAGATACGGCAGACAGAACGATGCAGAGATAGAAAGAACAACAGAATGGCAGATACAACAAAGGAAGGATAGAACAATAGATCGAACGAATGGCAGAATGATAGAAAGGCAGACAGAACAAAAAGATAGAACATCAGATAGAACAATATAACAACCGATAAAATGACTAACAGAACGATATATAGAACAATAAACCAATAGATAGTTAGAAAGAACAACAGAATGATAGAGCAGCATATAGAACAATAGAGCGACTGATAAAATGGCATCTAGAATGAGAATGATAGATCGGCAGATAGAACAAAAGAATGACAGAAAAGCAGATAGAAATGTACAACAGATCAACAGAATGATAGACAGAACAATACAGCAGCAGAAAAAAAACAATAGAATGGAATAATAAAATGATAGAACATCAGATAGGAATGACAGAACAATATAATGACTGAGAGAGCAACATATAGAATGAGACAGTGACAGAACGAACTATAGGACAATAGACAGAATGATAGAACAACGGATAGACAGAACGATGATAGATGGACGGACGGACGGACGGACAGACAGACAGACAGAAATAGGTGTACATGCATCATGAATCTGAAAAATGAATGTCTGTCAGTCTTTGGTTCCCTTGGAAATGAATACAAATTCAATTCGTCAAGCTCTTAAGTCAGACGAAAAAGTTTCTGTGTTTGTCCGTGGGGTTCAGTATTGCAGAAAAATCATATGACAAAATGTAATTTGCGAGCTTTGCCGCTCTAGAGCTTTGCTCTTGGCAACAATAACATCCTGGAAATAATATGCTCGCAGGGAACCTACATGGATGCCAAATTTGCCTCTTCATTATCATCATCACCATCAAAAACAGCACCGCAAAATATAGTTTTCACGTTAAATGGCAATAAACAGCTTAATTTGCAAAGGAAAATTAGGGGCTTTTTTAAACTGAAGGGCTGTAGGCACACTATTATTAGTTTCATAACTCTGCTTATGATTAGTAATGAAGAAATAATAAATACCCTGCTCTGCAACAGTTGTAATGCACAATTTTAGCTGCAGGAGAGTGTCACTCTGGAAATATGTGAAATGTGAGGCAGTCACATTTCATCATTTATTGTCTAGAAATTAAAGTTATAATTGACAGTTTGTGGATACTTTTTCCTCCCTTCAACACCATCTCAAAATCTGAATCTGAACCACAGAACAACTGTCTTCACAATTCATGTCTTCACTAAAAAAAAAAAAAAAATTAAAAGTAAAAAAAGTAGTTCATAACATGCATGCAGCAGAAATCTTGCCCTACACTGAAGCTCTAAAATTATAAATAGCTCTATATTTTTGTCAGTTTAGACTACTGGCATTAGCATAATGGTATACATGAAAAAAAAAACTAATAAATAAATAAATAAATAATAGAAATAAATTACATTTATAAATAAATACATCTATTTAATGTTGTAAATAATTTAATTAAAATAATTACAAATAAAAGCATATACAAATACTTAATAAAACAAATACTAGGTAAGAATATTACAAAAATGTGTAATACATATATCATTTTAATAATAATAATAATAAATAAATACCATTTAAAATAAAATAATAAATAAAAACAATGTAAACAAACAAACACACACACAGACAAAAAAGCTGTACAGGCTACTGGATAATGTCAATGTTAAAACCAATAACCAAAAAGATTTAGCAAATTAACATTACGTATTTTTCACAATCTAATCAATTTCCAAAGGAAAAAAACAAGCAAACAAACAAAAAAAAACAACGACCTACATTTTTCCCTATAATAAACATCCTGTTTTCTTTAGCGAATGGGGTTGCACTCAATGAAAACATGCTCTCAACCCTTCAGATATCAAAGAGGCGCTCTCTCTTCTCTTTGCAGTCTGAAAATGGCGACTTCCCAGCACAGCACACACTCAAAATATGTTTACAATCGTGAAAATAACACTGATGTGTGCAAATGATTTTTTGACCCAATCCATGTCACCTACTCCACTGAACCAGTCGCTTGCGAGAGGAGAAATGCTCAGTGAAAACCTGTGATGGACTGTGAGATAAACAATTGAATATCTGTGATTACAGCAGTCCTTTCAATTATATCTATCTTTGAGGTTTAGGTGTGTCATAAACGGCGAGATGGGAAAGCGAAAACAACAGACTACACCCTACTGGGCATGGCAAGAAGTCTAAAACTGTTTCTGAAGAGAAAAATGACTTCAGGTGTCAGGGAGAGCTGTGAGCCAGAACGCTAAACAATTCACTCACAAGCACAAGTCTAGGAGAAAACCAACAATACTGGAACAAAATTGCATGTCTGATATAAGTTCAGACAAACGCACAGAATATAAAATATATTTTGGGCAAGCAAATGCAGAAATAAAAATAACTACACAGTAAAGATTACACAAAGCTAGTCAAGACAAAAAAACAAAAACAAAAAACAAAACAAAAAAAAACACTCACCTATCAAAAAAAATGTAATTTGTCATTATTTACTCATCCTAATGTCCTAGCAAACCTGTATCCAGTTACTTTCTTCACAAAATGAGATTTTTTGTTGTTGAATCTCTATGCAATGCAGCTCATAGTACACATAAATGTTAAATTGTTAAATTACAATTAAAGCACAAAAATAGCAAAATAAGAGAATTTATTTTATTTTTTTTAAATCTCTTTTTTTTTTTTTTTATTATTATTATTATTGATCATACCTTGCAATACTAAATTGTACACAGTTCCAAGTTTACATCTTGCAATTCCGAGTTTACATTTTACAATTCTGGAAAAAATAAAATAAAAAAAAAATCAGAATTTTTTATATGATTTTAGAAATGCAAGGAAACAAATCTTGCAATACTGAGGTAAAAAAAAAAAAAAAGTCTAAATTTTTGTCAGTTTAGACTACTGGCATTAGCATAATGGTATACATGAAAAAAAAAAAAATAAAAAAAATAAATAAATAATAGAAATAAATTACATCAGACTTTATTTTCCAAGATTAAATTATGATATAAACTCAGAACATCTTGCAATACTGAGGTAAAAAAAAAAAAAAAAGTCTAAATTGAAACTTTCTTTCTCACAGTTCCAAGTTTACATCTCGCAATTCCGTTTTTTGTTTGTTTTTCAGCCACAAATTATGTGTCCTTTTGTAATTCTGACTTTATATCTGGCAAATCAGACTTTATTTTCCAAGATTAAATTATGATATAAACTCAGAACAGTGAGGGAAAAAGTCAGAATTGTGAGGAGGTAAAAAAATCGCAATGATTTATTTATTTATTTTTAACCTGTGGAAGAAACAAGCTTGTATATAATTTCATTAAGCACATAAAAAAGCCTACAGTAAGATTTGTTGTGATTTTATGTTTCTGTCATAGATGGCGATAGAGAGACCGCAGTGCCTTGCTGCACCTTCAAAGTCAGCATGAAATGAAAATTCTAACGATGAAATGAAAATGTTTACATTTTGACTTATAATTTTCATTTAAAATATGCACTGATCTTCCTGTGAATTGACATCCATCTTAAAAACCCAATTTTTTTTTTATCTTCGATGATCTGTTTCAGTCTGATGTATATCAAAATACAGAAAGAAAAAAAAAACATCTGTCACTAATTTGTAGAGAGAGCATCAAATATATGTTATGGAAAACAGGGAAAATAAACGAATTAATGTTTTGCGGAAACCGAAATATCAGTGACATATGAGTTTTGAGGTGATTTTTGATTATGCTTCTGAGATTTTAAGGACAGAACAGTCATGAAACAAGTTTCTGAGTCCTTTTAAGTGCTGAGGTACAAACTCAGTGCACTTTACCTCAACTCTCTCATCCGTTATATGTCTCATCCTATTTCAAAACGCTCCTTTGTCATTCCTTTTCTCTTGTATGTTGCCATTGTCGGTGGCATGTGGTTTTCTTCGGGTCACGGTCTGTGTAAGTATAAATAATATATTGGTTCTTCTTCCAGGACCTTCTTAGAAGTGAAAGACCAGAGATGCACAGACCTAAAAAACAAAGCCACCAACTAAAACAAGCTTTCTAGTGCAGTGCTATCCCACTGTCACATTAACCTTCTTTTCTTTTTTATTTTTTTTATCTTCGATAATCTGTTTCAGTCTGATGTATATCAAAATACAGAAAGAAAACAAAACATCTGTCACTAATTTGTAGAGAGAGCATCAAATATATGTTATGGAAAACAGGGAAAATAAACTAATTAATGTTTTGCGGAAACCGAAATATCAGTGATATATGACTTTTGAGGTGATTTTTGATTATGCTTCTGAGATTTTAAGGACAGAACAGTCATGAAACAAGTTTCTGAGTCCTTTTAAGTGCTGAGGTACAAACTCAGTGCACTTTACCTCAACTCTCTCATCCGTTATATGTCTCATCCTATTTCAAAACGCTCCTTTGTCATTCCTTTTCTCTTGTATGTTGCCATTGTCGGTGGCATGTGGTTTTCTTCGGGTCACGGTCTGTGTAAGTATAAATAATATATTGGTTCTTCTTCCAGGACCTTCTTAGAAGTGAAAGACCAGAGATGCACAGACCTAAAAAACAAAGCCACCAACTAAAACAAGCTTTCTAGTGCAGTGCTATCCCACTGTCACATTAACCTTCTTTTCTTTTTTATTTGCATTTTAAAAGGTTAGTCTCTCAAGCTTTCAAAAAATGAGACTCAGCAAAAGGAAAATAAAGATGCAGCAATTGCACACCATGGCGGCTCGAGAAGGAAAACACATTTATGTCAAAAGTGAAAGGCATTCTTGCCCTTTACAGAGCAGATCTACACTGTAAAAAATGACCGTGAATTTAATGGTAAAAGACTGTAAAAATGCTACAGTAAAAACCTGTTAAATGGTTA
>NW_015548192.1:1514448-1514990 GCF_001515605.1 Sinocyclocheilus anshuiensis
ATCTGCATTTGGTGGTTATCAGTGTATTACAAAGGTACAAAACAGATTTTAGTACTTCAATAGGTTGGTATATAATAACATTTTATCAGTTAATGAAATTACGGTATTTAACTGTAAATTTAAGTTAAAACTGTAAAAACTAAAACGTTGCTACCGTTTTTTGTACGGTAAAATTCCGGCAACCACAGCTGCCGGTTTTTACCGTAAATTTTACGGAATTTTTTTTACAGTGTAGACTGTGAATGCAATGCCTCAAGATGCCAGTCAACGCTTCCCTTCAAACCGATGGTCAAACATTCACATGGGCCACGCGCCTCCACTCAGCTCCCTGTGTGCTCCACGTGGCCGCAGCTCTATAAATACACATTACCATCTTGTTTTCCTGCCAGACACTCGTGGACTGGCTGACAGGCAGAGACACTTTAAATGTCATATGGCCATGACTACATAATGACATAACCATTATGTAGTCATGCCCTGCCTGAGCCTCAACAAGCTTGGAAGGGATGTAACAGACTCCATAAAAAGAAAAAAAAATTGAA
>NW_015548192.1:1515476-1521045 GCF_001515605.1 Sinocyclocheilus anshuiensis
TTTTTACCGTAAATTTTACGGAATTTTTTTTACAGTGTAGACTGTGAATGCAATGCCTCAAGATGCCAGTCAACGCTTCCCTTCAAACCGATGGTCAAACATTCACATGGGCCACGCGCCTCCACTCAGCTCCCTGTGTGCTCCACGTGGCCGCAGCTCTATAAATACACATTACCATCTTGTTTTCCCACCAGACACTCATGGACTGGCTGACAGGCAGAGACACTTTAAATGTCATATGGCCATGACTACATAATGACATAACCATTATGTAGTCATGCCCTGCCTGAGCCTCAACAAGCTTGGAAGGGATGTAACAGACTCCATAAAAAGAAAAAAAAAATAGATCAGCAAGGCTTTTTAGTGCTTTAACCAAGGGTGGGCTAAATGCTGAAATACGCAAGCGCTGTTTCTCACCGTCTCGTGGGACCGTTGAACTGATGACTTGTGGTTATAGCACGTGTTTTTGAGCCGACAGCATCCAAAGGCTTCAATACTCGACTGTAGTTATTTTGTGGGCCAGTCTGTGGAAAGAGGGTGTCGAATAACTGTGTTTACTGGTCAAATGTGCTAGCAATAATCATATCCAACACTAGTGAAGATTCTACACCCGTACACACCAAGAACGATTACTATAACAATAACAATAACGCTAAAGATAAAGTAAAAAAAAAAATGCTATGAGAATAGGAAAGTGCAGAAGGTTTTTTCTTTTGGGTTACACTATTTTTTACAGTTGCTTATTAGCATGCACATTACTAGCATATTTTCTATTTATTAGAACTTATAAAGCACATATTAATGTCTAATTTTGCATGACCATATGTTAGATCCCTTAATCCTACCCCATCCAACTACCTTACTAATAAGCAGTAAATTAGAAGTGTATTGAGGCAAAATGTGTTACTCTTTTTTTTTCTATCTGATAAATGATCAGAATCCACTCAATTTGAAAGAGCTCGAGCATTTAAAGTGGCAGACGACATAAGCTCGGCTTATGCTTAGAATAAGCAGAACATTATCATTCGTTGATGTGGACGCTAACATGGTTATCATTATAGTTATCGTTCTTGACTATCTTCATACACAAAAGAAATGAGTGAAAATGCGTTTAGACATAATTAGAATTGATGCACATCCAAATGTAACTAATAATTTAATACAACTAAAATGTAATATTTACTGTACATTCATGCATTTTGTAGAAACTTTTATCCAAAACAACTTACAAGCACCAAGCTAAAGGAATGAATATATAATATAATATAATTCATGGATATCAATTTACTTGCGGCTAATCATTTAAAAAACAATGAAATATCTCTCAGATGCCACAAACTTTGCTAACTTTGGCCAATTTGGTGATTAGTTCTTACTCGAAAGCACCTATTCAACCCCTGGAAGTTGGGTAAATCCAGACATTAAATTAAATCAGGTGGTTCTACATGCAATATGTATCATACAATTACTGAACAGATTATTGCCAACATGCAGAAAACAATAATAACCTATAAATGACCCTTGAAAACAAGAGGATGTGTTATCTAAAGCTTATTCAAAATAGATTGTGATAATTGAAAAAAAGCTGAAATAAAATTAAATATAAACATCGGATGAAAAACGTAAAATGACAAACTTTAAATGCTGCCTTGGTAAGCCATTGGCGGTAGCCATTGACTTCCATAGTAAGGAAAAAAACATACTGTCAAAGTCAATGGCTACCAACTGTAACACACATTTTTCGAAAATATCTTCTTTTTGTCTTCAATAGAAGAAAGAAACTCATACATCACTCAAAACATGAGGGTGAGTACATGATGACAGAATTTTCATTTCTGTGTGAGCTATTCCTTTAAATCAATGTACTAACATTACTAAAACTGAAATAAAAAAAATATGCTAAATTGAAATACAATAAATAACAAATAAACAACAAAACTAATACAAATCACAAAATGACTGAAATTAATCTAGTTCAAATATTAATAAATGCTATAAAAGCATGTATATAAGTTTTTTTTATAATAACACTGATGTGTTGTGGGATATATACAATTTTAAGGGTTTCACACCCTAATACCCTATAATCAGAATGCATTAACAAACTTGACAATCGTGTAAATATACTAGACATAAATGAAAACAAAATGGACTGAAATGTATCAGGGCTCTTCAAAATCTATCCAGGACATTGTTTGTTTATTGAGCAACGTGTCACCATTTTCAATATCCCCTTCAGATGGTTCCACAGAAACTTGTCTTGCTTGTGTTTGTACACAGGATAATAAATGACTGGAACACTGAACACATCTACTAATTACACATCTAACAAGCTTGTTAGACCACACTCACGAGCACCAATCAGAGGCATTTTGTTCTCATTAGAGAGATCAGGGGCTCAGCCACAAAAGCAGTGATGTAATACCATGTAATTAGCGATTTAAAGGTGCGTGTTTCTTGTGACGGATAATATATGTTTTTGTGGATACCAAGGAACTAATTATTCTAATCCTCAGAGTGTTCAAACCCATGTGATTTTCTTTCTTCTGTGGAACACTAAAGGAGATGCTAGGCACTTTTCTGTTTTAAAAGTTGAATGTGGGCATCAGGGGTCAAGCTCTAAAAAACAGTATCATTCCTCATTCATTTGCAGTGTTGGGGAGTAACTAGTTACTTGTAACTGTGTTACATAATTTGATTACAAAATAAATATAACAGTGTAATCTGGTACAGTTACTGAGGAAAAAAAAAAGTGTAATTAAATTAGTTACTATGAAAATGTTAACGATTACAAAGAGGGTTACATCTGAATATTTTCACACACATAGATTTAATTGATTTATTTTCCAAATTGCAGTGACTGCTCTAAAATATGAGACACCAATGTTTCAGGAGTACAGGACACAGAATAGATTTATTTCCAATTTGGGTTTATGAATATGGTTTATTTTTTAAGATTTACATTTTTTCCCCCAATGCATTAAATGCCAGTTTTTCTTATGCAAAGATTTGATTTCAAAAACAGTATCATATTAAACTATATCTTGTTATGATTTCAAATCAGTATTTAACCTCAGAACAATCTCAAAGTAAAAAGAGGTGCTATAGTCTGATTTTGTGGTGTCTGTGCTTTAAAATTCAATTCAATTCAAGTTTATTTGTATAGGGCTTTTCACAATGCAAATTGTTGCTAAGCAGCTTTACAAAAAATTTAAGTTTCTACGTTATATTAAGTAATAGCTTATCAGTGGTGATCTCAAGTTGATGTCCAGAAATGTACGGTAAAAATCAAGCAGTTAGTTAATGTCATGTAATCAAACAGACGGTGCTGCGATCAAACTTTGGTAGCTTTGTATGTTGTCTGAGGGTTGGGCATCATCTGAGGTTCAAGTCCAAGTGATAAAGGATTTTAAAAGTCTGACAGTAATCATTGTTGAGTACTACTGTAAGGTTAACTCTGCCTGCTTTACAGGTTTTTTTAGTGCTGTCAAATGATTAATTGCGATTAATCGCTTCCAAAATAAGTTTTTGTTTACATATTATATATGTGTATACTGTGTATATTTATTATGTTTATATAAATACACACACACACATACAGTATATATTTTGAAAATATTTGTATATACATTTATATATTTATACTCTTATATTTTATCATATATATTAGGGGTTGTGACGGTGAGGACATTTTCCCACCAGTTAATCGACGTGTGACAACACCGGTAATAACGGTATCACCGTTGGGGTGTGTGTGGGGTGTTAGTTCATTTGAGTTTCCCTCTTTTCTTCGCGTTCAAATGGCTTGTAAAAGTGGGGTGCACATTTTACTTTCACTTTCAAATTAGCGGCAATTGAATTGTCGCAATTCTGCGTTAAGCAATTGTTTGTTCCCTCTTTTCCTCGGATTTCTTGGCTTTCAAATAGCTTGAAAAAGCGCTGTGCACTTTTTACTTTCACTTTCAAATTAGTGGCAATTCGTCCTTGATTCAATTCAAGCAACAACAACGTCAAACTCATAGAACTTTTATTAACAAAACGAATAAAAATACACCATATATGCCTAATAAAATAACAAATTACTTGGGCTACACAAAGTTTAAATAGGTATATAAAACTGAAAATCAGCAAACACTGTGGAACCAAATAAATAAGAAACAGAACGTTTATTAGCAAAACAAATAAGAAAGTTTGGAGGCACGGCATATACACCTTGATTTAAAATAAAATAAATAAAATACACAAAGTTTAAATAAAGTAATCGGCAAACACTGTGGAACCAAATAAATAAGAAAGGAATGTTTAAAAAAACTTCCAGTCAATAGGCTTTTCAAAATCTAAAATATTGCCAAACAGGCGCCTTTGCATTTCCTTTCTAAACAATCTTCTGCCATCATCTTGTCTTTCTCACCTCACTCTTGTCAGTCAGCTCGACTCACTCTCCTCCCGTGATAAATAAAATCTGACTCCTGCTCCGTGGTACACTGTCATTCGCGCACGGTTCGGCACGCTGCATTGAGCTTTTCGTTTTTAAAAGTGTCTGTCCTCTAACTGAACTAGGCTAAATTATTTTTGTTACTATAGAAAAATCAAAACGACGGTGGAGGACGGTGCCGCGGCAGGCAAATGACGTAACCGGTGTTGCCGCTTAACACCGGTATAACCGAAAACACCGTCTATCTCAGCAAGCCTATTATATATAAATAATTTTAATATATAAACAACATTTTTTTTTTTATATATACATGCATGTGTTTGTATTTATATACATAATAAATATACACAGTATACACACATATATTATGTAAACAAAAACTTTTATTTTGGATGTGATTAATCGCGATTAATCGTTTGACAGCACTAGTTTTTTTTTAATTCGCTTTGGTACAATTTTCACAAGCAACTGGTACATTGTCAAAACTGTTAGTACTAATTTCACAACAGATCATCAAAAGTGCACTTTTTTCAAAGATTTCAGCGTATTTTCAATTGTGTTAGTACAATACACACAATCACAAAGTATCCTTTTCACTACACAAAATAAGTGTTTCATCTATATAAATGTTTCATTCACAGTAACTGCCTTTCATAAAGCTTTTACTATCAAACTTTTCATTTGCATGTCTTCTCATTCAGTTAATACATTTGTCTATTATTTAATCTAATTAATCTTGATTGTTAATCAGTGAATCATTTGGAGCATCTATAGATATATATTTAATTGATATAGTTTCTAAAGAACTTGTTTGCAATTTAGGGATAACCAAATGTAATAAATTTTTGCACTACAAGTGATTTATCTTAGATGATAACCACTATTTTGTATGTGTGTGTGTGAGGTTTAAGCACACCCTTATTATGGGAGCAAAATGTCCTCACAAAAATGGCAATATCTGAAATCCTTGTCCTTGTGGGAGACTTTTTTTTTTCTATGATAAAATAAAAATTTGTAAGGGTAGGTTTAGGAGTAGGGTTAGTGTAGGGGGAGACAGTATAAAACCCATTACTCCTATGGAATGTCACCATAATGATAGGAAAACCTGTGTGTGTGTGTGTGTGTGTGTGTGTA
>NW_015548192.1:1521260-1529942 GCF_001515605.1 Sinocyclocheilus anshuiensis
TGTGTGTGTGTGTGTGTGTGTGTGTGTATACAGCGTACCTACTTACTGTAACCATATTCTGGGGACAAATTGGTATCCAGAAGTAAGCAAAACTTGAAAAAATCACCTAAAACCTTCCTTTGAGGACGTCATAATTTGTAAAACCGTGTGTTTTGCTATTTGTGAACATACAGCAGGACACAAGGGAGAGGAACTGATCAGAGATTGATCAGAGATGTATCAGAAGAAGGGAGACAGATGGCATCAAATACAGCATTTTACATTACATTATGCCATTTGATACTGTATATAGAAGCATTACCACGGTAAAGATTGTACATTACTATAACTCACTCTTCATCTGAAAAATTCAGCTAGAATATAGATTCAGTCATATGGCACAGTGAGGACATTTATTGCATTGACAGTAAACTCTGTTCTAGCACAAAACCTTATGACCATGTCATATCTTCATCACACCTTTTGATAACACACTGGATAAATACTTTTACAAACATTATTGATTTTACGTGAGACATGCAAGTTAGGTAATGTAAGTGTATTTTCTAACATGACAGTTATTGCCTGTATTACTGTAATTATTTCAGCACCCAAAGTGATTTGAAACCTGAATCTTGTATTGTTTGCTCGAATGAACTGATTGTTAAACGTACTACATTGAAAGAAGATCATACTGTTGTGTTCTGGTGATTAATTAAAATGTTCTCAATACATATCACAATGATCTTGTGTTTTGAAACGATTATGTGGAATGAAAATATGCGCAACTACAATGAAATCAGGGTTTGAAAGAATGACTAGTCGTGTTACAAGTGTGATCAGTTTCAAGTTTTGTAATAAGAGTTTTGAAAATGTACACCTTACTTGTGAAAATAGAACCAAACCAATTAAAAAAAAAAAAAAACTATAGTGCAACAAATATAAATAAATGCATGCATGGGGAAAAAGCATCATATTGCAATATTTAATATCAGTTAGATCAGCCACCATGTTTCCTACACATTTGTTCTAGAAAAAAAAAGGTTTACTACTTTACTAACACAAAGGGAACAGCACTGGTGACATACAGTCAGGGTTACTTTCCTCTTCTGTTGATTGCTTGAATTGGCCGCAATCACACAGTTTGAGTGAAAGATGGAATGATTGAGGACTACACCTAATGAAAGTCAAAGACAGTCTGTCTCCTACTCCATGTTCAGTTTTCACTCTTTGTTTAACATTAAGTTATTTCATACAACTGTCTCGTATTCATTTATTTTTGCCAATCTTTGTATCAGTTCTTATGTAGACAGAACACCGCATAGGCTATATATATAAGTCAGTAAGAGTATAACCAGTGTCTATATTGGAAAAAATTAAAACTTAACTAGCTCCCATCTACACCTTCACGACCGTTATTGATTTTTTTTTTTTAAACGGCATGTTAAAATATTTAGTTTAGTGTAATATAATCGTAATAATAGAGTATATCCAATATTTGTTTACCAATTACCTTTGGTAAAAAGTTGTGTGTGTGATATGCATCACCTGGTCAGTGAACAGACTGTGTGCCGTCAGAAAACCTTCTAACCTGAACTCAATTATGACTTATCTTAAAAAAGATTTGCAGTTTTATTAAGTTATTTTAAAACTTCATATGCTTTTATACAACTTAATGAACCAAGCACCAGTAATGATTTTATTTTCTACTCAACAAGACTTCAATTTGCCTGTGGATCTGGCAAGCATTTCTGAAGCTAAAATGATCAGATCACACAGAATATCACCTGCATGCTGAGTTAGAGAGCTTATGATCATATATTACATCTAACTGACCGTGATGATATGAATACATAACATCAGTGAAGTCCCAGCTCATTTTTGAGGTGAGTTCCAACTGTCCCTTTCATCTTCCTCTCTCATACTGACATCTGATATTTTCTTACCTTGCAACTTCAAACTCTTCGCAACATGTTCCTGCTCTCTTAAATCTGGGATTTGGGCCCAATATATGCCACCATTCAAAAGTCTGGGGAAATTTTTTTTTCTTTCATATTCATTACAGTGTCCTGAAAATAAAGAAAAAATAATAATTAAACAACACAACTGTTTTCAACACTGAAAATACAACATTTTTCTAAAGCAGCAAATCAGCATATTAGAATGATTTCTGACGGATCATGTGACACTGAAGACTGGCGTAATGATGCTGAAAATTCAGCTTTACATCACAGGAATAAATTTTACTTGAAAATATATTAAAATAGAAAAATTGAAATAGTATTTCAAAATATTACTGTTTTTACCAAATTTTTGATTAAATAAATGCTGCCTTATTATCATAAGATTATTAAGATAAGCATTTATACATTTTCAAATCTAAGACCGGCACCTTGTGTTTCATAACCGAACACGAAGCACCAAATTTGTACAGTAGTGCTCCGAACGAGAACTATGACTTTCATTTTGCCAATCATATCTATCATATGGCTTCAGGAGATATGGAAAATCAAATAAAAAGAAAAAAAAGAAAATTTTGTCATTTACTCACCCTCATGTCATAATTCATTACACACAGTATAAGTTGAATAATGTTGTTTTATCAAGAAAGCAGTCTGTACCTACTGTTCTTTAACCTTCAGAAACTGTGTGTGGAGGACAAATTTGGGTTACAGGTGCAATGCCAGAAAAAGTGGAGAGAGGGGAGGAGGCAGACCATCGAGGGCAGCGGGGAGTGTGAGTGTGTGTGGGTGTGTGTGTGTGCGTACATGTGTATTTGGGTTTTGGTCATGGCTCAGCTGTCTGATCTTCATATCTGCCCTGGCCAGCCTCAGTCTCTGGAGTCACCTTTTTCTCTTCGGATTCTCCTCTGTTGCTTTCAGCACTTCATTCATAATCACCTATTCATTCCAGCACAAATACGGGAAACACGAGCCGACTGACAATACCGCCGGCTTCACGTTTGCAGGATGTGTGCTCGTACTAATCCTTAATTTCATTCTCCCCTGTGACAAATCAGGTACAAGAACAAAATCAAGGTCAATGGAATCTTCCTAGAAATGGTCAGATACCCTCAGCCTGGTAGAAATGCTTTTAATATTTGGTAGTTAAGTTAGACACACTATCAGAAAATGGTCTTTTGTTTGTTTTTGAAGGAATCACTGAACAAATCTGTCTCAATATCCAATTCACTTCTGGACAATAATGAAAAGTGAAAGCAAAGGAGGCAGAAACAATTATCCAATTTTATGAATGTATAGAAATGACTGATCATACACAATTAAAATAACTATTTTGAAAATCATTATTAATTTAATTAGGCCGAGAGAAAGAACGAAAGAAAGAACGAAATAAAGAAAAAGAGAGAAAGAAATGCAGGTAAAACAAATAAATAGGCTAATTTGACAGTGGTAAAACAACTATTACAATGCAAATAAATATTTCCAATTCATATGTTGCTTGCAAAAAAAAAAAACACATATTAAACACAACACATTTGCAAAAAAATTATTATTTTTTTTTTTGCTGCCAGATGCACGCCTCTATTTGATCACGTTAGTCATTGTTCGGTACATATTATTCGGCCTTTTCACTTATTCGGTCGAACACCGAAAGAGATTTTTTTGCTATTTTCGGCCGAATATTCGGTGCATCCCTAGTTACAACATGCTAACTAGCCAATTCTTGAGCAAACAAACAAACCAACCATAAATAAATAAATGTATATTAAGACATAGGAACAAAGTGTGCATTTATTTTTTTGTCAAAATGCATATAAAGTAAAATAAAGAGCATATACACTGTGTGCATAATTATTAGGCACGTTGATATTCTGATTTTTTTCCAAGCACATTTTACCAATTCCAAACCACATCAATCTTAATAACTACTATTAATTTTGTATTTAATCATTTGTAAGTGATATATAATTGTCCATGAAGGCTGGAAGTGAAAAACTCCTTATATTCAGGTGTGCAGAATTATTAGGCATGTTTTATTTTACTGATAAAATTAGCCAAAAAAGAGGTTTAACTCAGACTGAGATGTCAAAAATTATTAAATCCCCATGATAAATATTCAAAACTAATGCAATACAGAAATTGCAAAGTTAAGACATGACCATTGGACAGCAAAATGCTCACTGGGTCAGCGGGGTCAGAAAAAACAGGTGGAGAAGAAAAGACACATGTTAACTGCAAAAGATTTAAGAATTAATGTGAAGAATTAGGTGTAAAACATCAGGAAACATTTAGTCTCCAGCGCCACCATTTTCCAGAACTGCAACCTTCAGGAGTGTCCAGACTTACAAGGTGTCAGGTTCTGAGAGACTTAGCTTGGGTGAAAAATCCTAAAAAAAAAATCACCCTCACTTAATAAGAATAACATGCTGAAGTATTGTAAAATACATTAAGACTAATTTTTTTATAGGCTTTATGGGCAGATATGTTGAGAGTGACTCTTGAAGGACCAGCACCACATCCTATTGTACCACTGTTTGAAGAATTTATCTTCCAGAATCTGGCAGTAAGTTTTAGGAGCTAATTTTTATTCCATCTCCTATCCTGAAAAGTCTGTCTTGCAGGATTGACTAAAAATTAGCTCCTAAAACTTACTTATTTTTATATAACATTTTATTTAGCAAGGGTGCATTAAAACAGTAGTAAGTAACAGTAAAGACCTTTACATTTTAAATGGCTTTTTTTTATATATATATTTATCAATGGAGAAACATTATTATTATTATTATTTTTTTTTTTGGTGTAGTTACATGCTACTAAGCCAATTCTTGAATTCTAAAATAAAATTAATAAATGTATCTTAAGACATAGGGACAAAGTATGCATTTCTTTTTATTTATTACCAATAAACTACCAATTTACTACTAATAAAGAAATAACAAAAAAAAAAAAACTTTTAATAAGCAAGGACACATTCAACTCACATTCAATTCACATTCAAACACAACAGTAAAGATTTTAACATTTAAAAAATCATTTTTTGAATAGCCATCAACGGAGGAAGATGTTTTTTGCTGCCAGATGGTGTAGTTACAACATGTACCAGCAGGTGGTCATGCTAACTAGCCAATTCTTGAACCCTTGGTCTCCACCTGGGTCTCAGTGAAGATTAATTTTTTTGTGAACATATTTAAAAGCTTCGAGTTACTGGAAAAAAAAATCAAAATCCCATCCATTACTGGAGCGCCACCATTTTCCAGAACTGCAACCTTCAGGAGTGTCCAGACTTACAAGGTGTCAGGTTCTGAGAGACTTAGCTTGGGTGAAAAATCCTAAAAAAAAAATCACCCTCACTTAATAAGAATAACATGCTGAAGTATTGTAAAATACATTAAGACTAATTTTTTTATAGGCTTTATGGGCAGATATGTTGAGAGTGACTCTTGAAGGACCAGCACCACATCCTATTGTACCACTGTTTGAAGAATTTATCTTCCAGAATCTGGCAGTAAGTTTTAGGAGCTAATTTTTATTCCATCTCCTATCCTGAAAAGTCTGTCTTGCAGGATTGACTAAAAATTAGCTCCTAAAACTTACTTATTTTTATATAACATTTTATTTAGCAAGGGTGCATTAAAACAGTAGTAAGTAACAGTAAAGACCTTTACATTTTAAATGGCTTTTTGTTATATATATATTTATCAATGGAGAAACATTATTATTATTATTATTATTTTTTTTGGTGTAGTTACATGCTACTAAGCCAATTCTTGAATTCTAAAATAAAATTAATAAATGTATCTTAAGACATAGGGACAAAGTATGCATTTCTTTTTATTTATTACCAATAAACTACCAATTTACTACTAATAAAGAAATAACAAAAAAAAAAAAAACTTTTAATAAGCAAGGACACATTCAACTCACATTCAATTCACATTCAAACACAACAGTAAAGATTTTAACATTTTAAAAATCATTTTTTGAATAGCCATCAACGGAGGAAGATGTTTTTTGCTGCCAGATGGTGTAGTTACAACATGTACCAGCAGGTGGTCATGCTAACTAGCCAATTCTTGAACCCTTGGTCTCCACCTGGGTCTCAGTGAAGATTAATTTTTTTGTGAACATATTTAAAAGCTTCGAGTTACTGGAAAAAAAAATCAAAATCCCATCCATTACTGGCCAGTTATTCCTATGTCAGCCAAAGCCTCATGTAGGCACTTAAGAAGATGCCTTTGTGAAACAAAAGTCCTTTAATACTAATCTTTTTTGCCCCAGTTTTGGAGAGAGTAAAATAATGCATGAGGTATTGATTAGTTAAAGGGCAAATGGCACAGCCAAGCCCTGTTTTGAACAGATACACCAAGAGGAGCTGAACAGCTATTGAAGTTCAGATAAAAAGTGCCACAAGACCCTTAAGCCAATCTGAAAGCATTGGCAGAATGAACCCCGCTGGAAGAGGCTTCCTTGCATGAGTTAGCAACGTGTCTGACAGCAGAGCACTTCGGATTACCTCTTGGAGAGCTCTGGCCCATGTCTGCGGTCTGAAAGCCAACGTCGTGATCAAAGCATGTGTGATCAGATCACTATCAAGCAGCGTGAAGGCGTTAAAGCGGCAGAAGATAAAGAAACAACGCTTTGGTGTGGGAAGGGAACATATTCACACATGATGGGAAAAGCGCACAAGTCTGATTAACTGCGCCGCAGCGGGTGCCGACAGATTCCTGTAGTAAAACTGAAGAGTGTTGCACTCTTTGAGGTTCACCCTCATTCCCTTCAACTCTGCAGGCTGTGACATTTTAACATGCCCCTGTCCACAATGTCATACTGTCATCACCACAAATGAATGCTGCCACTTTCCATAGAAGCAAACCATTTTCTTCACCACGAGCACTGCATCTTAATACCAGCTCATACACGCACACTCTTGGCACTGTCAAAATGAATATTGGGCTGCCATAGCTACAAAACCGTGGGAAGAAAGAAAGGAAGGAAAAAGCTAGATAAGCTGAACAACAGCACAACCCTTGTCAACCAATCATGGATGGATGGACGGATGGATGTATGTATGGATGGATGGATGGATGGATGGATGGATGGATGGATGGACAAATAAGATGTGCGTGATTATGTGTTCATAAAACAAATAAAATGAAAGTGTATTATATAGTGTTTTTAAACTGGGGACACACAAAGGGGTGCTAGAGGGTCTACAAAAAATGTAAGAAAAAACTAAATGTACCTTTAGAAATAGGATTTGTTCTGTTTTTTTATTTATTTATTTTTTTTTGTAAAACTGAAAAGTGCATATGCATTCATTTTTTGAGAAATTGCGAGGACAGATTTAATTGTTCAAAAATGGCAATAAAGACTTACAAAAGTCTATTTCAAATTAATTAGTTTTTTATGTATTTTTCTATTATTATCATAATAGCATTTTAGAGAAACGCATGCAGTATATTTTTCACTTAACAAAAATACATGCTAATAAATCACAAAGTGTGAGCTAAAAAGAAAACATTAAAAATGACCTTAAAGTGAATATTGTGTTTTTGCATGCACATTCGCCTCCGTCCTGCTATGCCAAGGACAAAAGACAGAACTGACTTTCTGTGGTGGTGAAGGTCTATTAAAGACTCCCTGGCATCTGCACTCCAGAGCTCCTGTTTTCCTTTCAGTGCCAAAGGTCAAAGTAAGAAGGAGACAGCGAAGATGGAGCAGCATACACTAGAGTGCTAACAACAGGCAGCCAACCACTAAATGTCTCATCCCACCTACAGCTTTCAACCTCCCACGGCATTCTGGGAAACTCAATAAGATAATCCTCGGTGAGGGAAGAAGAGAGAAAGAGGGCACGAGAGGATGAAGGATGTGAAAAATAAAAACAGAGAGAGGGAAGAGGTGATGGGGACAAAAAATGGCAAAAATAGATTAGAATGATAATGGCAAATACACCTGCAAGCAATCACAGGAACCGAAAGGTCACACAGTCAGAGTCATGAAGAATCACATGACTAGGCATTTTAAGGATTCTGGTTGCTCTTATCAACTCTGGTTCCTTAAAAGATCCATTAACAATCTTTTTGTGGCTAGAAAATACACAAAATACTTTCATGTATTGTCGAAGATATGCTAAAGCACTACTTTCCATTTAGTCGTAATGACAACATTGCAGAGCTTCGGTTCATGTTTGTGCTGCGCAAAAGGAAACAGACTGCAGAAAGCTGCATCCTATTTTTCGTTAGGCTTATTTTACAAAAGCACAAAGATTAGTTTTTATTGTGAATGTACACAAATAAAGGCAAATCTTTTACAATTACGATTATCTTTATGACTAAAATGAGTAGTTTCTTCCACTGTTAAGGAAAAAAATTCAAGTGATTGTGCCGGCGCCGCATGCGCGCACACAGATAAGCATTGCTACCTTGACAATGCAGCCTGTTCATTATCATAATAAAATACAGTCAGTCAAACATATGGAAAAAAAAAACTATGTAGTAAAAAAAAAAATGTAGCTTAGTAAAAAAATATGGATTAAAATCTGTGCCGTTAAAGGCACAATATGTAATTTTCGCCTCTGGACGGCGCACATTCAAAATAAACAAAGAAGCAAAGGCGTAGTGTGATGACGCTGTGACTGAGTGTGGAATCATGGGAGCTGTAGTCTTCATCCCCACAGCCGATGCAATCCGACAGGACTCGGGCAGAAATCATGTTCCTGGATGAGCTAATGATTTGTTAA
>NW_015548192.1:1529952-1537126 GCF_001515605.1 Sinocyclocheilus anshuiensis
TCGAAGCGAAACGAGGCCGCTGAACGAGCGTGATACTTTTATTATGCCACAGTCGACCGCTTCCACTCCTTCTGGTCGTGCGTATGTGGGGAAAAAAACAGCGCTGTTTTATCATACTAGATACATTTGAAAGTTATGTTATAATGTTACTCTGTGCGGTCATCACCGGTCTAATAAAACACACAACATATTAAAGCGTCTTTGGTGTTTCCATGTTTTCTACAAAACAAAACCGGAAATTGAGGGGTTATGACGTCATTGGCAGGCGACACAATGACACTATAGACACGGTCCGTGTCACTAGTTAAAATTGCTTATTTCTCTGGATTTAAACATTCTTCGAAACATTTGGGATAATGTAAGTACACAAGCCAGCAAAATATATAACACTGTTCTAGTGGTTTTTGGATATTTTAATAAAAAAATCTTACATATTGTGCCTTTAAGTGTTATCACAGTACCGCCGTGATGTTATGCAAAATATTTTGATTTACGTGGATATTGGAATGCGAGTGAAGTAGCCTAGGCCTACATAATAAATAATCATTTGCCATTCAAATACATCGCGAAAACGGAAACATTTGATTTTGTGTGGAATGAGAGACACAACGTTGGTTTCAGTTTCGTTTTAGCCTAAATTAATTCATTTTGGCTTGTCGTTTATATAGCTATATCTTCTAATATTTAATTCTTGTTCTTTTCTAAATGCTTTTATATTAAGGGTGTAACGGTTCACAAAATTCACGTTTCGGTTCGATACAGTGGTGTCACGGTTCGGTACGCTTACGATACTGCAAAAAGAACGAAATGCTAGAGAAATGTCCTTGATTTTTACAATTTTTTAATTTATTAAAACTAACATCATAAAGTATTATTTTTTTATTTTGAATAATGCAGTGTGCCTAACAAAAGTCACATCTCAGATCAGCGGCAGGAGTCAGATTTCATTTATCAGGAGAGTCGAGCTGAGTGAGGTGAGAAAGACAAAAGGTTGGCGGAAGATTTAGTTTCGAAACGAAATACAAAAGCGCCATGCTTTAAAATTAGTTTAGACTTTGGAAGGCCTTTTGACGTTTGCCATTTATCTAAGATGATTTTGGAACCTTTTTTAACATTTGTTTCTTATTTGTTTGCTGATTTTCAGTGTTTAATGTTTAAACTTTGTAAGTTATTTCTCATTTTATATTAGACCTATAGCATGGTGTATTTGTATTTGTTTAGTTAATAAATTAAACATTCTATGTTTAATATAAGTGAGTTTGTCATACTGTGTTGCTGTCAATTCAATCAATTGATTTGCTGCTAATTCGAAAGTGAAAGTAAAATTCGCACAGGCATTTACAAGCTATTTAAAAGCGAATAAAAGTGATGAAAAGAGGGAAAACTCTAACGAACTACCTCACCGTCACAACTCTACTGGAGTGTGTTTTTATTTGGGGGTGGGAGGGCAGACATCACCCGTTACGTAGTTTGGGCTGCCTTGTTGAGCACAATGGCACTGAGAACATTATATTTCACACACTTTAAGCTCTTTTATTTTCCAAATGTAATAGGATTAGTCCAACAAATCGTATGCGTACCGAACCGAAAGCCTCGTACCGAAAGGTTCAATACGAATACGTGTATCGTTAGACCCCTAATATGCACACACACACATAGAGAGAGAGAGTTATATTTACAGTCACACACAACCATGTGTGTTTCTTTCTAGTTGAGAGTAATTAAGTGTAGTCTAGATCTATTTCGTATGGGCTATGTTTTGACTCAGTGTTGCCAGACCTTCCTAAAAAAATAAATAAATAATAAATTAAAAGGACATGTCAACACTTCAAGAGTGCTTTCTGCGAAGCAGCCTACAAACAAAACACGATGGCTCTGTCGACAATGGGTTAGTAAAAATAGGCATATATACTGTTCAAACATATGCTCAAAACTGTGGCTCCATTCCTGGACTTTTACTGATCAGTTTCAATATGTTTTTTCCCCCCCTAAAAAAACCTTTTTTTTTGTACACGTAGCGTATTTTAACCATGCAGCAAACCTTTTTAAATATTTGAATAATGCAGTGTGCCTAACAAAAGTCACATCTCAGATCAGCGGCAGGAGTCAGATTTCATTTATCAGGAGAGTCGAGCTGAGTGAGGTGAGAAAGACAAAAGGTTGGCGGAAGATTTAGTTTCGAAACGAAATACAAAAGCGCCATGCTTTAAAATTAGTTTAGACTTTGGAAGGCCTTTTGACGTTTGCCATTTATCTAAGATGATTTTGGAACCTTTTTTAACATTTGTTTCTTATTTGTTTGCTGATTTTCAGTGTTTAATGTTTAAACTTTGTAAGTTATTTCTCATTTTATATTAGACCTATAGCATGGTGTATTTGTATTTGTTTAGTTAATAAATTAAACATTCTATGTTTAATATAAGTGAGTTTGTCATACTGTGTTGCTGTCAATTCAATCAATTGATTTGCTGCTAATTCGAAAGTGAAAGTAAAATTCGCACAGGCATTTACAAGCTATTTAAAAGCGAATAAAAGTGATGAAAAGAGGGAAAACTCTAACGAACTACCTCACCGTCACAACTCTACTGGAGTGTGTTTTTATTTGGGGGTGGGAGGGCAGACATCACCCGTTACGTAGTTTGGGCTGCCTTGTTGAGCACAATGGCACTGAGAACATTATATTTCACACACTTTAAGCTCTTTTATTTTCCAAATGTAATAGGATTAGTCCAACAAATCGTATGCGTACCGAACCGAAAGCCTCGTACCGAAAGGTTCAATACGAATACGTGTATCGTTAGACCCCTAATATGCACACACACACATAGAGAGAGAGAGTTATATTTACAGTCACACACAACCATGTGTGTTTCTTTCTAGTTGAGAGTAATTAAGTGTAGTCTAGATCTATTTCGTATGGGCTATGTTTTGACTCAGTGTTGCCAGACCTTCCTAAAAAAATAAATAAATAATAAATTAAAAGGACATGTCAACACTTCAAGAGTGCTTTCTGCGAAGCAGCCTACAAACAAAACACGATGGCTCTGTCGACAATGGGTTAGTAAAAATAGGCATATATACTGTTCAAACATATGCTCAAAACTGTGGCTCCATTCCTGGACTTTTACTGATCAGTTTCAATATGGTTAGGGGAATGTAGGAGTGGGATTTCGAAATAGGGATAAGTATGGTCCCAAAAAGCAGCATCCATTTATGACTTAATATAACCATTACAATGAATATGTTGTTATTGCATTCTGTTTTCTGAGGTGCAAAGAGTATCCGACACTAGTATAAATAGCATAAAACACTGTTTCAGCTTAGTGCTAGTGCAAATACAATTATGCTATTTTCACTTTGTGCAAATAGCGATTGATGCCATTTAGACTACGCAAACAGCGTTTATCAATATTTGCACTTAGTCTCTGCCCTGTAATTGTGTGAAACAGTGACAAACAGGAGGACTGGAATATTTTACTATGTAAAAATGCAACACAGAAACTTCTGCACAGGTACTTGAGTAATTTTCTACAGAGTGAATTTACATGAACCATCCGAATGAACAAATTCACAAAAAAAAAAGAAAAAAAAAGATGTTCACTTCCAAGTGCTACAAAAAATAGAAAGAGCATTTTAGGAAAGCATACTGGATTATTACTTCAGCTAGCTCGACTATACAGCTATGCACAATACAATGTGAGCAAAAGTGCTCAGGAAAGAGTAGTTTGTAATTGGAAAAGTTGTTTTGAAATCAGAAGAGCTTAGTCAGAAAAGATCAGAAAGTTAATTAGTTACTCTGCAACACTGATGTTGTTCTACAGTAGCAGCCATCCTTCAAAGGTCTGTTTTGTTCTTATTTCAAGATGTGAGTTTAATTTTAGAAGTCTCATTTTAGACATTAATAAGTGCTTAACTTGCAGAATACTTGTCAAGAATATGTTGAAAATGTGTCATTGAGATTCTCCACCCATTATTTATGGAATAACACATTCACGAATAACACGTCGGAATATCACACTTCTTCCAGCTTTGATCTACTTAAATTAAGGCCATTATGAAGACACTCACCATATTTTAGCTCCATATGGAACAAGAGTAAGTTAATGTGGGTGACCTTTAAACAAATTATAATAACTAATTTTGTACGGATGGCATATACAACTCTGTTAAGACAGCTGTTTCAGCATTTCTAGCCAAACATTAAACAGCTGAACCCATCTAAATAATAGAACTTGACATTTTTAATGTTCACTTGTGTGACATGTACATTGCTATTTTGTATTCACACTATATTTTAATCAAATATTTTCATTTTGTATTCACACTATATTTTATTCAAATATTTTCATTTTTTTAAGGATGCATTGCTATTGAAATTCTGGCCAATTACAAAAAAGTGCAAGTGCTATTTTTATGTTATTGCAAAAGTTACAAAAAAAGTAAGAATATTGTTCATCTACACTACCTGTTTAAAAAAAAAAAAAGCTAAGCATCTTCAACCCCACACCTCCACCTTTAACATATAATTAAGGTGTTGTATCTCAGAGGCATAACATCAGTTCCAAATATTCTTAAGAACAATAACACATTTTACTATTTAGTTAATTTTATCCCTATTGACAATGAAACAAGAACGACAACACATGTAATTTTTAGCTCACCCCATCTAATATGCGTGTCAGTTTGTCATGCTTCCAAAAGTGCTATAGTTGCAGGCGTGCATCTCATTTCTGCTGTTATTTTTGGTCTTGCTTCAGAGAAGTGCTAGCAAACTGTACTAGCATATTTGAAGGTGCTCAGTGACACTTGTAACTTCGGTGGTGTTCCAAATGAAGAACTTTCTCAAGTCTTCATTTCATGCATCACTTTCCTCACAATTGTAAGACACATTATACTATAATACTCTATATCTGTCTTTCCCATTTTTAAAATGTATAATTGAGAAAGCAGTGCTCCAGTACTCATCTAAAGCTGATAAAGTGAGATTTTGACTATTAATATGAATCAAAACACTCCTTATGTCTAAAGTATTGATATGCACTTTTATTGATATACACTTTTAAATAATTTTGTCTAAAAGTACATTTTCATGGAGTTTTTATTTTATTTATTTTTATATATAATGATCACTATCACATTTATTTAATATATAGTTCAGTCATGAAACTCTAGATGGCGCATTATTACGGGGTGTTAACGTTCCTGATGATATTCAGAGAGTTAAACGACTTGGCACAAGCTGATTGGTTCATGCTGCATATGCAGCCAATGAGCTTACTGCCTTGCATTTATATGTCTGGCTAGCATTCACTTGAGATTCCTGCAGCACGCTTTCAGAGTTCTATGAAACTCAACAGCTAGATAAGTAAACGGTTTTCACTCTGTTTTCTGTGCATTATTGCGTTCGTCAGATGTACATTTTTAAACTAGAAAACATACAAGTTGTAAAACTACATGCATGTTATTCGCGTGAGGAGTAATTACTAAGCATGTGTTGTTCATAATAACAGCAGTGGCATTAGCAGCAGCAGAAAGCAGTTTTCCTAGTTCATGTATGTGAGAATACAACGTCAAGCGTCGTGGATTTTAGAACAGTAAAGTGAATTGGGGATTACCTTATTTGCCCGAAATCTCAGATGCTTTTAATATCTTCTGTGGGCATTCATTTCTACATTAACTGCGAACGGATTGCTTTCAGATGCAGACCTCACTAGTGGGGTTGGTTTGTAGTTGGCGTTTCACAGTTGTTCACAGTTTTAAGTCAAGGTGAACCCGTATAACTGTCTTTCATAAACGTCATACTGTCAACAGCCTTACCTATTTTAATGAGCAACAGAAAATAATATACCCGCTCATACATAATAAAGACGCTTATAGTAATTCTAAGTACTTTCGTGCAGTTGTAGCAGCAGTATGCACAGCTAATTAGATCACAATTTTTAGCTAATTTAATAGCAGCAGAATGGCAAATTCAGATGCATGTTAGAAATAATATTAGCAGCAGTCTGCATAGCAACCAATTATTATTGTTAATATAGCAAGGGCAGCAGAAAGTACTTTAGTTGCATGACATTTCAGCGATAATGCATGGATGAGCTACAGCAATTCTAGTACTTTCACGGAGTGTAGCAGCAGTATCCATAGAATTTCAGATTGCGTTATTAGCGAATTATTAATAGCAGTATGCATTTATCACTGTTGCTAATATATCATATAAAGTACATTTAGTGGTATGAAATTTCAGTGATAAGATAACGCTTGGATGGCAGTGAACTTTTTAGGTGAAATAGGCATTTTATTACTTTGCTATTCAGTTCAACAGGGTTTATAGAACTCTTCAAAGCAAAATAGGCATTATTTGGTTGTTTGGTTATTTAATAAATGGGTAGTAGCAATTTGAAGTACTTTTGTGCAGCAGTATGCATAGTTATTCAGATCGCAATGTTAGCAAATTTTATAGCATGCATAGCACACACCATGTTAGAGTAAAATAGGCATTCGCCTAGCTACTCGTATGCCTAATTAATGGAGCTCTCAGCAGTTCAGTCTCTTGTGCAGTAGCAGCAGCTTGTATAGGCATTCAGTCATTGAGATTTTTCTCAGCAGCATGCACAGCATTTCTATGTTGCAAATTTTAATTTAAACACGATTGATATAAAAGCAGACAACTGCATTTAAATAAAGTCACTGTAGTGTCTTGCTCAAGGCCATCTTGGAATGAGCCACACATTTAGCAATGATGTGTTCATGCAATGCAAATATTATTGTTCTTAATATGCAATATAAATATTTCAAATTATCAAAATAAATGAGCAGCTGCTTCTGAGGCAGAATTAGTCCTGGGCATATGACACCACAACTAAAGGGTGTACAGTGATTTATTATTTCGCCAAATATTTCGTTAGTTTATTAATAATAATTAATAATAATAAGTCCACTGCAGTAACGTTGATGAACGTTAACGGAAAAAAATATATATAATTGACAACTCTTGAATGACAAATTTAAACTTATTTGCTCAGGCCGCCTGAGCCAGGTGGCTGGTGGGGGTTACTTCATCTATCAGTGTGATTCCTGTTTGTTAATGACACACACAGTGCGCATTTATACCTAGGTAAGTTTGAGTTATTGGCTCAGACACACATAGTTATTTAGGTCATTAGTTAAATAAACC
>NW_015548192.1:1537229-1537410 GCF_001515605.1 Sinocyclocheilus anshuiensis
TATATTCATTCTGCCTTATAGGGATGATTTTAAGCATATTATTGTATATCAGCAGCATACATATTATGTGTATACATTAAATGTTTTGTTTCTTCTTCCAGCTTTATTGGGGGGTTATTTTATATGCTATTTGTGCAGCAGCAGCATGTCTTAAATACTCACGGCACCGTATCGCCATATG
>NW_015548192.1:1538344-1541842 GCF_001515605.1 Sinocyclocheilus anshuiensis
CATTTGAGAGATAGGTGGCGGTAATGCACTTATAAGTCTGCAATCCGCGATCATTTGGTTAAATGATTTTATGAAACGCATGTGAATGAAATTAAATTATATTCTAGTTTTAAATGTGCTTCTGATTACAGATAGCCTGGGATTACACAAGATTATATATGTATATATAGTTTATTTTTTATTTACCATGCTGTCATACTTAATGTATTTTGTAGAAAATGAACAGTGACACAATAAGGTTCTGAAAGTGCTGTAATTGTTTGTGTTATCACTTTGCTTATAGAAGGTTATGACATACCCAAATCATCACTGCTGCATAGTTGCATTTTTCCACTTGCCAAATATGTTAATGCAGTTAATGTAGTGATTTACTTCCATTTCTGGCACTATGGCATTTATTCGCAGTGTCGGAGATGTTAGCGTGTCTCTATTAAGATCGGTCACAAACATAATCCCTGCATGATCTAATAGCGTCTTATTCACTCACTGTCATGCATTGTGCAACACATTTCTTCTCCCTCTTCATGTTTCGTCCATTTTCTCCACTGCTAAAGAAACTCTTAAGCCTCTTAAAAGTCCTCATCCGTACTCCTAAGAATTTTGGACCTTAAGAACTCTTTTAAGGGTTAAGATGCTTTCTGAATTACTTTTTTCTTTACTAGGATCTTTTCTTTAATTTTAAGAGGAAACACCCACATTTCTAAGAAATTTCTTAGAATTTTGTTACTAGGAGCAACTCTTAGCACTAAGATTTTTCATGAATACGGGCCCATAAGTGTGAACAGGAAATGAGAACCATTTGAGGATTAAGGGAGAACGTTTACATTTATTGATATTATGAAGGTCAAAGAATAAAATACTCTCAACATTAAATCTATAAACTCAAAATCAATACTGCTAGTAACATTCTATGTATGATTTATTAGCATTAGCAGGCAAAACAAACCCTCTTTATTAAAAGTGAAGTGTGTTATTATTGCTACATCACCAAATAGAATTCCAAACAATCTCTTACAGGTCAGGCAAATTAAATATCTACAAAATGAATTCACATTAATATCAACTCAAAATATCATATGGCATTCAATCTCTAATCACATAGATACTGTTGTTCAAAGACTATGTGCCAGTCCCCAGTGGTTTCCACGGAGATCAACACATCCTAGTCGTTTCCCTGGGAGATGGCAGATTATTAGCAATATTTATACAACAGAGAAAAGTAATGGTGACATGTCGGGGGATAAAAAGAGGGTTATAAAAACAGCTTCAGGGATCTAATCTATTGAAATTATCAGACATCTAAACGGTTTAGACAGCTAGCTGCACATACGCAAACACCTGTACGCACACAAATGCATGCTCAAACCCAGTGTTGGGGGTAACGCATTACAAGTAACGCAAGTTACGTAATCATTACTTTTTTAAGTAACTAGTAAAGTAACGCATTACTTTTTAATTTAGAAGGAAATATCTGAGTTACTTTTTCAAACAAGTAACTCCAGTTACTTTCTTCCCCCATGTATTGACTGACAGCTCTTGTGTTGCCATATTGAGAGAAATCAGGAGTATGTGCAGAGGCGTTGTGTGCGCTGTGTGAACATGATGCTTACTGTAGTTCTACACTAAATATGAACAGATTCAGTATTCCTCAAAATGAATAAAAAGTCAAATGCAAACTCAGAACATTATACAAACCTGCAATAATTAAATGTTAAATAAGACAAATGTCATTTATGTATTTAATCCCATTTTATTAACCAATGTTTTTGCTGCTGACATTCGATGATCCAATTCAACCATACTAAGCAAAAATGACACATTTGTGTTTCATTTTTGTTATTGCTGAATAGTGTTGAACTTTCTTCTCCTGCGTCATATTCTTCATGCAATTTGTTTGAGCTGCAATCCCATTTTATTAACCAATGTTTTTGCTGCTGACATTCGATGATCCAATTCAACCATACTAAGCAAAAATGACACATTTGTGTTTCATTTTTGTTATTGCTGAATAGTGTTGAACTTTCTTCTCCTGCGTCATATTCTTCATGCAAATTGTTTGAGCTGCGCCCTCTACTGTACAGATGTGAATTAACTTTTCCTTCAGCCTGAGGCTCATTCATTTCACTTTTGTTTTGAAAGGGCTTTTACATTTGTAAAGAAGAACTTTTTATATTAAAAACAAACAAATAAGCCCAGCCCAGATTTAAAAAGTAACGCAAAAGTAACGTAACGCATTACTTTCCATAAAAAGTAACTAAGTAACGTAATTAGTTACTTTTTTAGGGAGTAACGCAATATTGTAATGCATTACTTTTAAAAGTAACTTTCCCCAACACTGCTCAAACCTGCACACACACTTACCATTTCCTATATATTTATGATTTCTGTTGTAATTTCTAAATGTTTAATGGAACATTTTACTGAAAAATTAAAATGTGCTGAAAATTCTCTCATCCTCAGGTCATCCAAGATGTATGTAGATGAGTTGGATTCTTCGTCAGAACAGATCTGGAGAAATGTAGCATTACATCACTTGCTCACCAATGGATCCTCTGCAGTGAATGGGTGCCGTCAGAATGAGTATCAATAATCCAACAATAATCAACAAGTAATCCACATGACCATACATCAACATCTAAGCAAAAAGCTGCATGCTTGTGAGAAACAAACTCATCATTAAAGCATTTTAACTTTTGTGATGTTTTTATCAGCTGTTTGGACTCTCATTCTGACGGCACCCATTCACTGCAGATGATCCATTGGTGAGCAAGTGATGTAATGCTTAATTTCTCCAAATCTGTTCTGATGAAGAAACAAACACATTTACATCTTGGATGGCCTGAGTCAAAATTTTCAGTAATTTTTTTTTGTTTTTTATTAAAATTATTCCTTTGCTATGCACTTCCACAAAAGCCTGTTTAGGAAAATTAAACAATTCCTGATCGTCACACAATTATACAAAGCAACGTGGAGGTCAAAGAGTCCCCCAAACACATGCTGACATCTGTGTATTCCGGTCACATTTTGCTTACAGACAAGTTATCAAAGGGTTGTAACACAAGCACGGTCTACACTATTTCACTCAAACAAGCCTTTAAACCACAAGTGACCGATTGCCATGGGAACAGCAGCAGGAATCAAATGGAGGTTAGCTACTGTTGGGTCACCAGACTCAAGAATAAAAACAAGAACAACAGCAGACAGACTTGGCCTGAAGACTTGAAAAAAGATTAAACCCTACAGCGCCCCCCATTGGCCATCAACAGTGACCAAACTATACTGGGATGCTTTCTGGCAATGCTTCTCTAATTTTTGTTCTTGCTGAGCAAAACCCAAATCAATTGGGCGAAACCTTCAGCCACCTGTGCAGAAACATGATATTTAGCATTGGGCCCAAAAATTGGAGACATACAGAAAATACTGGATTCAAAATCTAATTTAAACTAAATACATATCAATTTTAAATATATGTAAATTGTACATGTGTGTATAGATACA
>NW_015548192.1:1542063-1542405 GCF_001515605.1 Sinocyclocheilus anshuiensis
CTGCACGCATCTGAATATTTGGGTTGAACTGTTCTGGAACACACTGATTTCTAGTCATGTCCTCTTTTGACACAGAGCGTCTTCACAACATGGAGGTGGCGGTGGAAGCAACAATAAAGTTATGCCTTCTTTCTTTGCGTGAACATTTGGGCGGCCTTACGCAAATCTTCCCACATCGTGACGTAGACATGTGGGGGCATGTTAGGACAAGCAGGGGTACGTGTACCCCCGGTTGAGAAACACTGCTCTAAGCGCTCTATGCTTTCAGTTTCGTTTGTCATTTGATGTTTCTCATATGCAACAGAAATTGCAGCGCTTATGAGTTGACCAACGCGGTGGTCG
>NW_015548192.1:1542471-1549201 GCF_001515605.1 Sinocyclocheilus anshuiensis
TGTAAGAATACAAATAGTTAACAGAATAAACATGTTTAAATTGTATAATGTGCACCAAAGATTTTTTTTTTTCAAGATATTGTTTTTGCTGCTAAATTATACAGTCAGCTAGTTTAATTTCATAGCTTATATATTTTTATTCAAATGTAGTTTTTCTCTGTAATGAGGAAGTGAGTATTTAGTGGATTGCGTTTAACAAAGGGTTTAAAAGAGTGCCCATTAGTTCCACAAACACAGAATTGATATTCTGTAGTAGTGTAGAAAAACAAAAAAAAATAGCACTGGTGTTGGATCGGTATTGGCCAATTCTTAGAATTTGAAATACTCTATATAATCTTACACTGCAAAATAATAACTCAAAAAGATTAAAAGATAACATCATAATTATTTACTGAACCCTTAAATTAATCACAATTATATAATGAAAGCCATAAAACAGACAATTAATCGTGATAATCGTCATAATCGACAAAGCCCAAAAACAGAAAATTAATCGCAATAACCGTGACCAATTTTTAGACAATTAATCGTCAGCCAAATTTCATAATCGTGACAGCCCTAGTTCTGCAACTGAATAAATGCACTTCTTGTCAAGAGAAAAAGTGACAGAAGCAGCAGTTGTGAGTGGGTGGCCAACCCTAGCCCCGCCCCTGCATTAATTACGTTAAATATTTTAAACTGAAATATTTAAACTGAAAAAAATTAATCGCCTGCGTTAACGCGCTAATTTTGACACCACTAATATATATATATAATATTTAGATATTTATAAATGTATACATTTTATATTTTAAATTAATTAATAATAATTTACTGCCTCTGTGGGCTGCTATATGTGTTGCTATGAATGTGAAATCTAAGTATCAATTGGCATATGAATGGATGGATGCTATCAATTTTACTCTGAAATCTGAGAAAAAAAAATGCACAGCTTTTTAAGTTTGTCTTCAGCATGAATTTGTCTCGATCCGTCTTCATGGGGGCAACATCTGAAGTACGCAGCAACACACTCATGCAGCTTAGAGAGAGAACTGCACAGTGGGATTATTTGGAAAGCTTGACAGATTTGTAAAATGTATTTGAGAACACATCAATTAATTCACCACTTCCTGTCTTCCGACCCCTGGGTGTCCGCTTAGTTGCCTCCGGGACGAAACGAACCCGTACATCTTTAAAACACACAATCAGCAGTAAAGCAGAGAGCCTGTAAGGCCCAATCCCAATTCTATTTTATACCCCTTCCCCTTCCCCTACCCCTCCGCCTACTCCTTCCCCTTGTCCCTTGAAACAGAGTGTCAAGGGGTAGGGGTGAAAATATTCCCCTAAGAATTGGGACACCACTACTATACGTCACACGTCATCATACGTCGTCTAGCTCCTACCTGTCTTCCCCTTACCCCCCTACCCATCCAACCAAAAGAGAATCGAGACAGGGAAAGGGGAAGGGGTAAGGGGTAGAATTGGGATCGGGCCTAAGTTTCTTTTGTCTTCAGTGTTCGTATATTCAGAGGTACTGTATTTTTTGTGGCTACCAAATTAGCTGCAGCACTTCACACAGAAACAGTCCGTCCAACCAGCCTCGGCGCATCCGTTGATCGTTGTGAAAATGTTAGAGCCAATGCTGAGAAGATAATTACTATCATCAAACTGTCAGACCGTCATCCTTTTCAATTTACTGCAAGGGCTCCATCAGCGGACAGCCAGTGCGTAAAAAGAGTGAAGGACCGAGGCGTACGATGGGATCGCATGGTGGGATGCGAGGGAATGTTTGTGTGGAGCTGATACAAAGCTGACCTGTAAATCCTCCCGCCGTCTGGAGGCTCATAATTAGTGATGAAATCACATGACGCAGCCGGTTGGCAGAAGCAGTGACGCTGAACTACTGCAAGTACGGCGTTGAGGGTGTAACACTGGACAATAGATCTGATTAGCAGCCTTATAAACTAAACACAGATCATTGTTTAGCTTTACAGTCATTAGTGAGGTAATTACAAGTGGAAGAGTGGGGACGACTAAAGGCGGCTACACACTAGAGCACAGGTCACCAATTACTGGACCCGTGATTCCACCCAGACCGTGAATCATTTATCATAAATTTATATAATTATAGTGTTGTTTTCCTCCACACAGAGAATCAGAGCTCTGACGTGGCATTTTCACATACTCCAGTAATATTTTTTAGTGTTTTATTCCCTGTCAAACTAATTCTAGTAACAAAAATAAACGATTAAAACGGAATATTTCAGCTGAATAGACCAATCAGCCTCGGAAAGACTATTAATTAGACTATTAATTGATTTAATATACAGAATTTATTCTTTCTTATATGTGCCCTTCAAGTGAGTCAGAAATATTGTAATTATGAGTTCAGAGCACATGAATGACCAACCAAAGTCATATTTACAAATGGAAAACTCAAAAAAGTTGTTGAGTTGTTTTGTTAAAGGCGGCGTGTCGATTTGAAAAAGGGGCAAAAACACTCATCTATAATATGGATAATTTCATATAATGTGTCTAATTTATATAGAGAGATTAGCGATTTGAGACGTTACGGTTTGCTAATCGCAAAGCCTGCGATGTGAACGCGATATTACTCTGTTCCAGAGCATATGGATGACAGGAATGGGCGTATCGATCCGAAGTTTCGATATATCGATACTGACGCGAGTATCGAAAATATCGATACTCAAACAAAAAATATCGATACTAAGGTGCACTTTATTTACCAGTGGTTTTGTTTATTTAACAAAAATAATAATGCGTACAATATGCATTGAATTATGCATAATAGTAACCCTAGAATGTGATCAAACAGTTTAAAATAGCTGGGCTAAGATATATAAAACATTTTATGACTGCAGAAATATGTTAATTCAGTATACACATTATCCCACCGGTTACAATTGTGACTGACCATAAAATAAAATGTTTCACACTTTTCCAAAAAATAAAAAAAAATATTATTTCAAAGGGTTACTAATGACGCATCATTTGGATAGTTTCATGTCTGGGGAAAACTTGGGATTAAATGGGTTAAAATGCGTTTTAAACATAAAGTTAAGTGGTTTACATTACCCATTTTACTCTTAGTAATTTAATAATTTAATACGTTTCATAATTTAAAAGTTTAGTGCAGAAGTATCGAATCGGTATCGATATCGACGATACTGCCTTGAAAAATATCGGTATCTTATCGAAAACAAAATAAGGGGTATCGCCCATCCCTAATGGATGACTGCCAGCCTTGAGTGGCAGCCTTACTAACCAGTAGAGTGAGCGCACCTCCATTTTCCCCAATCAGCACTGCTCTAGCCAACTGCGTAAACACCATTGAAAAAAAAAAAATAGGCAAATTAATACTAAAACAAATTATGTAATATGAGATTACTTCGGCTTTGAAATGACAGACACCAAAAAGGTAACGTTAATTTGCAAGAGCTGTTTCACAACACACATCAAGAGCTCCCTTATTGGTTCTGCTTTCAGTAATGGAGAATAAAAGATACATTCTTAGATGTTTTATGAGTACATGAACGTTATCTTGCACATTTGATTTCCCCAACAGATTCTAATTTGAAAGAAGTTTATAAAGCATGTTCGCTATACCCAATTCAGAAGACCGCACACACAGCCTGTGTTTCTGAATGCTTCTCATACTACTCGCTCCTCTCTGCCGCGTCTCATGGAGGAGCCGTTTACACTTGCCGCACACACGCAGCCTGTCTCGTAATGCTCGGTTATACTCACGCGCGTCTCCGCACCGCAAGTCTCCACGAGCGCATCTGGCAATTTGGACGAGGCTTGACGCATGCGCGCAACCGGTGTCAACTCGCGCCTGGCTCCGTGTTTAAAACAAGTGTAAATTCAGTCTAACTGCTTGCTAATTTCACTTGGATGAAATGAAACATTCAGCACATTTTCCTAAATACTTAAAAATGATTAAATCAGCCAATGTAAGATATGTAATACTTTAATAATTGACTAAAGTAATACAGTTCTTTATTTACACAAAATAAATAATCTTTCCTGTGAAATTCAGTAATTAAGTAAATTATGTAAAAGTAGTAATACCATTATGATATTCCCTGCTGAAAAAAACAATAGAACCCCTCCCAAAACACAATAGAAAATGTAATGGATTTAAGGGTTATAATGGGAATTATATTGGCTTTAATGTAAACTATGATTGTGTCTACAGGTATTTGATGGATTCTATTAGTGCGATGTAATCTGGCAGATGGGAAACAATTGAACAACAGTAATTCCTATTGGAACAATGCCCAAAACACACTACAAAAAGGGATTTTGTAATTGTTTTAATGGAAAACGTCTCAGGTTACCTTTGTAACCCTGGTTCCTCGAGGGAACGAGACGCTGCGTCGGAAAACGCTAGGGGAATGCCTTCTGTGACCACGCTCTGAATAACATGTGAAATCAGTCCAATAGCTGAGCGGGACATCACGGGCGGGTGACGTCATGACCAGGAAGAACGACATCTTGATGTCGAACCGCCATCCGCTCAGACTGAGCTAATATCAGCCAATCGTCGATGTGGTTGAGTTGTGAAAGTGTGGGTGAGAGTGCAAGGCCTAAGGAAGAACCAGTATTGGTAGGCTTTTGCCCCCAAAAGCAAACCTCAGGAACTTCCTATGATGAGGAAGGATGGAGACGTGCATCTTTTAGATCGATCGTTCCAAACCAGTCCTAGGACTTGATCTGAGACACGACTTGGAGTCTGTCTCGTGCGGAAGGACCACCTCGATGGCCTCCTTCTTTAAGAGAGTAACTACTTCTTGTTCTAATACCAGAGCCTGCTCGGGACCCACTAGAGTGGGGGCCCCCGTTGAATCGAGGCAGATGAGAACCGAACGGGATTCTGTAGCCTCTTTCTACAGTACGCAGGACCCATTGAGACACATTTGGCAGTAGCTTCCATGCTGCTAAATAATATACTAAGGGAATCAGTCTCTCGTTGCTAGATCATGTGCGATACCCGCGATCTCAGTCGCCGCCGTCACACTCCTCGGAGCGTGCCCGGCGAGAGCGGAGCGCTTAACAGCGGAAAAAGCACAATCCGCCCCCGAGAGCCGACTGTGCGAGCTCCGCTCCCTATTAATGCTGCTCATTATAATATCAGGCATAATATGCTTGTGTAACTGATGCTTGTGCAACTGGCGAGCTCTTTGACGCTCTCCGTATCAATCTCCTTGGAGAAAGACAGGCGGAGCGTCGCGCCCTCTCCCTGGTGGGAAGGACCGCAGCGCGGGCTTCCGAAACCCCGAGAGCGGGCGCTGGATCTGGTGATTAGGAAGCAGATCCATACGCGGAACCCACGAGCACAGCCTCGGCGAAAGCAGGGCCGGCACCGCGAGGAACGCTAGTGAAGGCTCCCTCCTCAAAGAGAGCCTTCTGAGAGCGAAGCAAGGCAGTAACAACTGTGCTTCACTCCCAAGCAAACCACACACAGGCTGTGTGTATCCCCACTCGTGATATAACGTGGCTTTTTGCAGGGAGGAACACACAACCTACAACGTGGCTTGCTCTCGCCCTTGAAATGCTTTGTCTTTGCATGAGCTTAGACATAGCTGGAGCTTATAGACTTTCACAACTGACAGACAACAATAAATATGACTGACACACACAGAGCGCTTCGCTGAATGACAGAAAGCTGACGCTGGCTCCGACTTTCACAATTGACAGACAACAATAAATATGACTGACACACACAGAGCACTTCGCTGAATGACAGAAATCTGACGCTGGCTCCGCCGCACATGCTTTTATAGCTTCCTGGTCATGACATCACCTGCCCGTGACATCCCGCTCAGCTATTGGACTGATTTCACATGTTATTCAGAGCGTGGTCACAGAAGGCATTCCCCTAGCGTTTTCCGACGCAGCTCGAGTTCCTGAAGAGGAACATAAGAATTTCTGTGATGGTTTCTATTGTTTGTTTGTTTGTTTCAGCAGGGTAACGATAACCATACTGTGCTGCACACTATTGACAATGTTAAGCTGAAGCTTGACTTTGCAAAATTAAAATGACAAATCAAATCACAATCGCAATATCTGCCAAAAAAATCGCAATTAGATATTTTTCCCAAATCGCACAGTCTAGTCTGCAGTCAATAATAATTTTGCAAAGGGGTGGAACATTTCCAGTAAATTCCCAGAAACTTTCCAAAAGTTTCCAACAATTATAAAACATTTCTGAAAGTATCCAAAAAAAATTCCAAAAGTTCTGGAAATTTATGTATATTTTCCACCTAGTTGCAACCCTAACTATTAGGGGTGTGATGAGACACTTATCCCACGAGACGCAAATGAGACGAGACGAGATTTTTAGACTTTTTTTAAAGAATTCCTCAATGATGAAATATATAGGGGAAAAAATTATTTTATTCAACTGAAAAACACAAAATGCAAAAAATGTAGGTGCATTTTGAAATCAACTTGTACTTTATGAAATTAAACATCTATTTTAATAAATTTTATGCAGTAATAAACAACATGTAAACACTGCAAAATGTTTTGCCACAAACTCAACTGACAGGCAAGTAATTGCACAAAAATTATAAATAGTATAAATAAAAATAAATAATAAACAATGCAAATATCCCTTTAAAGTGGAAGTGAAGTCAAGTTTACATTTAGTAAACTAATTTCCACTTTAATAAAAAAAATAATATATATATATATATATATATGTATATGTATGTATATATATATG
>NW_015548192.1:1549251-1552944 GCF_001515605.1 Sinocyclocheilus anshuiensis
AAACACTGCAAAATGTTTTGCCACAAACTCAACTGACAGGCAAGTAATTGCACAAAAATTATAAATAGTATAAATAAAAATAAATAATAAACAACATAAATATCCCTTTAAAGTGTAAGTGAAGCAGTCAGTCAAGTTTACATTATTTAGTAAACTGATTTCCACTTTAATAGAAAAATATATAATAAACACGATTCATGTATCCATTTAAAATAATAAAGCAGTGGTTCCCAAACTGGGGGACTGAGGGATAGTTAGGGCCTAAATAGGTTCCTAAATTCCGTTTTAAATTTTCTGGATTCCGTTTTTTTTTTCCGTTTTAATTTTTCTCGACTCCTTTTTTAATAGTTAAATTAAATTGTATTCATTAAAAAGCATGTCTAATTAATTAAAATCATGAAACTTATACATTTTCACATCAGTTTTTTTAAAGTTTAACAAAATTTACATGTTAAAGGCCCTATGAAATGTTTTATTTTTTCTCACCATATTATTTATATTTTTTATTTGAATTAATAAAACAACTTAATTTATAAATTTTGTTTTTCTTAAAGTAGCCTTGTGATTTTTTTTCCTCAGAAATTGTGTTGTTTATTTAAATTTTTCTGGTTATTAAATGAAGGCATAAAACATTAATTTAATTTATCATTTATCTTTTAATTATTGAAAATTAAGCAAACAAGATATTTTGGCAAACAAAGGGAATTTACTATTAAAATTAAAACATTGAAGAAATGTTCTGTGTGATTATTCCTTAAAAAATAATGTTTGTTTCATTTTAGTAGTAGTAGTAGGCAATGTACATTCTACTGAAAAATAGTTATAGGCACAATGTCTTAAAATCAAACCGGAATTTTATTTTGTAATGTTGCCGTGGATACCTTTACAGTTCTCTGTACGTGATATGACGCTAGTTTTACTCAAATCAAAAGCTAAAATGCTCATGAAGTGACTCTCAGAGCAGTTCTGGAGATGTTGTTCATGTGTTTACGTCCTCATTTAGTGAGACGGAAGACACTGAAATCACAGCGAGTGTCAGGCGTCTGCGCCATTCATAAATCGACTTTTGAAGCTTAATATTTACAGATACTAGTCCATATCGTGATTTGATTTAAGTGTAATGACCTACTTTTGATTAATTCATTCAAAATTTGACAAATTCCGTGACATTCCGTGTTAAACTGTGAATTCTATTTTTATGACTGGATAAAGACTACACTGCGTAATTTTCCCACTATTCATGCGGCCACTTGCCTGTTGTGAACATAAAATATCTTACATACCACCACTGGTGAACGAGCCAGTGTATGCAAATATATCTGAAAGGTCTTGCAAGGATATCGTCACGTTCTCGCGAGACACATCGGATCTCGCGAGATCTTGTGCCACGAGATCTCGTCACACTCCTACTAACTATAATTAATGATTTCAAGTTATTTTAATTTAACAAGCTTAGTTCTCACAATATATTTATTTTGGTTTAAGTTACTTCTGTGCCATGTTTTCGAACACTGAATTCCAAAAAGTGAAAATGTGAAATGTCTTGAAACATTTACTAACCGCATTTAAACCATTTAAACACAAACATTTACACAGAACACTGATTTTGATACTGGATTTTTGAATTATTTGAATATTAATAGTTCGAAGTGATCACTTCTGTTCTAAAAAAAGGCAAAAAGACAATAAAAGCACTGTTTACCATAAATCTTTCCCTCAGCCGCAGCTCTGAAATCAAACATGTCGGCATTAGATGCGTCGCATCAGGTTTGACAAGAATGACGTTTCGTCATGACATCTGATGTCAAACTTTGACCAAGAGTTAGATTGAATTTGAATGATACATTGAAATAATCAGAAGAATTACAATAATGAATTGAAAATTTTTTTTTATCAAACAAATCCATCATATGACTTTAGATGTGTTTTTGTAGCGTGACAGACATGTTGTCATTATTCCAAACCCCAGGGGTCAGGCAAACGGAAGTAGTGAATTAATTGACGCTGAATAGCTTCATGAATGTGTCAAGCTTTCAAGATAATCAAAAAGTCTCCTTCTGTGGTACCATGTTTCAGCTCGGCTCGTACCGGTGTCTTCAGAGAGCCAGTGATCTAAGCACTCTCTGTTCTGTCTGCTCGAAGTCTAGAAACAGCAGGATCGCAATTATGATCCAAGGAGAGGATGAGATCATACCTAAAATCACCTGCTACATTAAGTGTCGTGTACAAGTCTGTTACTTGTCTTTCTGACACACGCTGAGCTTCTCCTTTCCTCTCCAGTGCATGCTGTGCAAGTGCTTCTGCCTGTTTAAAATGGTAGGATGTTAACTTATAATGTTAATTACATTTTCATAATTAGATTGTATAACCATTTTCCAATGTAAATGGTCTCTTTGCAGGTGAAATGAGAAACAGATTTGCTGCAAACTGTGGATTTGCTGTCTGGCCTATTATATTTTTTCACTGACCCACACTTACAACTTCTTTGCAAATCTGCTTTATTTTGTGACAGGTTAACTAAACAATCCAAGCCCAAATATGCTACACAACCTGTTAATGACTGAAATAATCAGGTCACAATAATCCACAAGACAGACACAATTTTAGTCCATCAATTAACATCTTGTGAAGCTAAAAGTTGTGTGTTTGTAAGTAAAAATGTCTTGCTGGATTTGTTTATTACAAACCATTGCTTCAGGCTAAAATACGAGTCTTCTGTCCATAATATTGCTTTCTTCAAAGAAAAAGTGGTCTCATCTGAATCAGAAGAGGAATATGCACAAATCCAACACCGTTTACAAGACGTTAACTGATAGACTGGAGTCGTGTGGATTATTGTGTTTGATCAGCTGTTTGGACTCTCATTCTGTTGGCACCCATTCACTGTAGAGGATCCAATGATCTATTACATGGTGGTGTTTAAACTGAGCATTATCATCTCCCGTGACCTCTAATCTCTTACTCTCAATAAAATATCAAAAAGCCCAAGACGAATCAAAAAGACTCAAAATTAAACAATGCTCTCCCTGTTTTCTAGTTCTATTTTTTTATTTGCCCTCTTCAGCTATCAAAGAAACCCATCCCGCATTCAAACTCCTACGGCGTTTGAGATGCCGTTTTAAAATTGATACACTTTACTAAAGAGCCTGTGAAGTGCATGCATAAAGGGAATGATAATGTTTGCCTAATAATAAAGAAACTGTCAGAAAAGTGCCATGTTTACTCTTAAGTCCTGAGTGCAAAACCATCAACAGGGAATCATTTATTCATAGTGTACTTTAGATTGTGAAGCCTCTCCTTGATAAATGGAAATACGCTGATTCCTTTCTGTTACCTTTCATTTTAACCTGACTTTTTTTTTTTTGCGCGCGTTAAACGGAACTTCCCGAAAACTCTCATCCCAATTCACAAACACTTCGTACACATCAGTGACTTTCATAAAAAAGGTTTACCAAACAAGCACAATTTATTTCAGTTAGTCTGACTTATTGTCAGTTGATTTGGTTCAAAATAAGGCAGAATAACTTAAATAAGCCTGGCTTGTTTGGTAAACTTCTTTTATGAAACAGGCCCCAGATTTGATAGTTAAACATGTGTATGTTAAAGGGGTCATATGATGCTGCTAAAAAGAACATTATTTTGTGTATTTGGTGTAATGAAATGTGTTTATGCGGTTTAAAGTAAAAAAAAACA
>NW_015548192.1:1552982-1565516 GCF_001515605.1 Sinocyclocheilus anshuiensis
CCAAGAGCTTGTAACACTCCAAAGAGAAAGGAAACATTGAAATCGCATCATATGACCCCTTTAATGAATTCCAATCATTCGTAAATAGGGCGCTCGTGCACGCTCATTCACAATTAGCATAATCCCTGCGAATTACAGCTACGCAAATTGCGTGTCCAGGAACGCAGTGGAATATTATGGTCTACTTTCTCAGGTTTGGCTCCAGTATATTGCATGAATGCAAAAAAACACTAATAGGCCATATGCCTAACAATAAATAATCAAAAACGTGTGTCTTTAAAACGGCCAGCTGGTGGTGCTGGAGAACGCTTTGGTGGCACAGCGTTTTTTCTAGCTGAGACTCTTTGGTTGCTATGATTTGAAATATCCTCGGCAGTAACATATTACTAGTATCTCATTTTGAAGAATATTACTGAATATACAAATGCAGTAACCAGCACCATTAGCTTCTCTGTTGTTGTTCAGTTGTTGTCAAGTAGGATGATTGGTCGGTGTAGTATTTGTCCCGCCCCTCCTCCATTGATTGGACGGCTCGGTAAAAAGTGACAGTGACAAGTGCTGCATTTTACCCAAAAGCTAAACAGATTATCAACTCTCAAAAATTATTTTTATAAAAATAAAAAAATGTACACAAAAATTAGTTCTGCTCGTGTTTCATGAATGAGGCCCCAATGTGTGTGTGTGTGAGTCGTTCGAGTGAATCGCAAACCGATTTAGTTTGTTTTGTTTTGCTAACAGTTTGACCAATTTATATTACAGTGCCAACTCAAATAAACTGGTTCATTCAGGAATTCTGACTCAGTAGTTGTTTTACTAATGAGTTGATCAGCCTGTCTGTATTTCGCAATAGAGATACAGCTTTATTTACTTACTGTAATAAGAGGCTAGAACACAATGTCACAAGGGACACTGGCAGGCTAGAAGTGTAACTGACAGGAATCTATAATTTATAGCATTAAAAAAAAAAAGTTGTGAATAAAATCTGACAGCTGCTTGGACCATTGTCTATTCTGCTAATATGTGTGATCCTATGATAAAACCAATATATTGTCCTTGACTGGTCACAGGGCACTGTGTTCCCTGAGCAAGAAGCATGTTATCAAGCTGGGAAGTGACAAGGTTATGACCTTTTCTGCAGGGTAACACTGTCTTCCACATATATTAATAGTAATAGATGTGTTACCTGACACTTCAAGATAAAAATATGTTTAGACATAGACCTGCTTCTGTCGCAGCCACGCAGTATGACACACACTGTCATATGATGGTGTTTCACCTTCCATTATCATGACTAAGTATGAGTTGAGAGAGGCAGAGTGAGCATGACCAAAATCTGTATCACAGTAAAGGTGTAAATCACAATGGGATTAGTTTTGCTGGAAATACAACAACAACGAAAAGCTTATTAAAGAATACGTGTGTAGTATAGTATAAGTGATGACGCTATCTTTGTGTAATTGAATTAATTAAATACTTTACTAATTAAACATCATCTCATTTCATTATTTTCTATCTTTATTAAGAGCTTGGTGGTCACAAATTAAAACGATAATTCATACTGATAAAGTTCTCTTTACTGTACTGTGTATATATATGGCATGGCTTTTTATGTTGAAGTAATTTGCTTATTTTAAATAAATGTCTAGAATGAACTTAAATTGCAGAAATTACTTGATTCTGTTTATTTACATGGTCTTAAATTGTATTTAAAGTTCCTCATCTTATGTTTTCTTTGAGGAATGTACATTTTACGGAAATCAATGTGCTTGTACTCAATTACTGCTTGTTAAACACCTTTTAAAATGAACAAATAAACGCATTATGGCATCACAAGACAAGTTACTAAATGTGACAGAATCAAGGATGAAAATAAAATTGGCTAACATGCAAACAAAACAATCATATTCATTATTCATACCCAAGTGCATGCTGGGAAGAACGCAAATGGGACCTGTAGCATAGGGCTTGAGTATGAACTACTGTATTATGAAATATGCATTAATCAAACTCACCTGCTATGCTTGCTGGTTTGACTAAAATAAATCTGCATCAGGATGAAATTTGTATGAGCTTCAGAAAAGTATAGTAATCCCCAAAACTACAATAATTCAATGTTTGACTATTTTTCAGCATTTTTAACAGAGTTGGGTCATGTCAAAGTTACACCCGAGAGCAGTCTGTTCTTACAAATGTAGTTTAGAAATCCAATATTTGTAGATTATGGCACGTGGATTGCTGAGTAGATTCTGTATGAAGCATGAAAAACAGTACAAGCAAAGGAGAAAGAGAGAGATTGGATAACACGATTAAGTATTTTCAGAGCGTGACTTTAACGTCACAAGGACAGGAGATTTGAACGTAATTTACATCAGATGGGATGAAATTAAAATTCCCTTTACTTTAACACACAAGCACACGAGTACACACATTCACACTCTATAACCATCCATCCCTGTACAACCCAGATACACGATGACTTAAATGCCCTTGAGAAAGAGAGACAGAATGAGTGTCTGAGTGTCATGCCACAGGACAGGATGGCATACGCTGTCTGGCAAAGAGTGAAAACAGAAACAAAAACAGACAGAGTTCAAGGGAAGGTCTTGGTGCCAAGCTTCAGTACTGAGCTGTAGAGAATTTTTTCTTCTGAATGGATGGTTCCAGACAATAAATGTGTAAACAAGTTTCAAATAAGAGGAAATCCTCTTTATAGTGTCAGCATCATACTGTAATCTGTGATACTGATGCACTTGGATGCCCTTGCTTGCAACCTTGAAAAACACTCAGAGAGATGCATAAACATTTCAACTACTGTTGATAGTATATGTGACCCTGGACCACAAAACCAGTCATAAGGGTCAATTTCTCGAAATTGAGATTTCTGAAAGCTGAATAAATAAGCTTTCCATCGATGTATGGTTTGTTAGGATAGGACAATATTTGGTTGAGATACAACTATTTGAAAATCTGGAATCTGAGCGTGCAAAAAAATCAAAATACTGAGAAAATCGCCTTTAAAGTTGTCTAAATGAAGTTCTTAGCAATGCATATTACTACTCAAAAATTAAGTTTTGATATATTTACGGTAGGAAATTTACTAAATGTCTTCATGGAACAGGATCTTTACTTAATAGCCTAATGATTTTTGGCATAAAAGAAAAATCGATAATTTTGTGCCATACAATGTTTTTTTTGGCTATTGCTAAAAATATACCCAAGTGACTTAAGACTGGTTTTGTGGTCCAGGGTCACATATGGTTAATAAACTTGAAGTTGTTAGTTACAACTGTACTTTTTATCTTTTAAACTCACATGTTTTCAAATATTAGCCTATACGTATGTGACATTATGCTGCTGAAACTGTAATTAATGGTAGTTTCCTCATTTGTAAATCATTTTAGATAAAAGTGTCTGCTAAATGATTAAATGTAAATCTGAAAAATCCTTTGTCTTTTATTGTACATAAATGTACTGTGCGTTATCTGTCCACAACATCCAAAGTGTTTCCAGCGGTTGTAGCTTCCTGCCGTCTAATGAGCTCTGGAGCTCGATGTAAAGATCAGCAGATTTTTACACTGCCTGACTTCCCCATGGAGAGAGTTGTTAAGCAAATTAGTAATGACAGAGTCATTTGCATATTCATAGAGTGCCCTAGATCATGCCCCGAGACAAAGTAATACAAAAGCAACAGGTACAGCGATTCACCATTGACGTGCCAGCGAGATGATGTTTGATTTGGACAGAGAGGGTTTCACAGCAGTCTGAGTTCATGTCCCGTGAATGATGGATTGAATGGTACATTATGAGCACATTTTCATTAGCTCTGGCAAAAAAAAACAAATAATAATAATTTAAAAAGTGCCCCAAAGGGTGGATAAAAGCACCAAATGATCTGTTTACTGTTGACTATGGTTTTCAATTTTATATATATATATATATTCAAGGAACCTTTCATTGAACAGTTCTTAAAAATAACCTTTTTTTCATACTGTGAAAAACATTTTAATAATACAAAGAACCTTTTTCCACTATAAAAGAACATTTTGTGCAATGGAAGGATTCCATGAATGTTGGTTCTTCATGGAACTTTAAGAATGTACAAAAACCTGGAACATGTTCAAGCGGTGATTTTTCTTTCCAAGTGGTGTTTATTTAAGAAAACTGTGTTTATTACAGGACTCAACTGTAATAGCTCATGTTTAGCCCTAAAGTTTTTTTTTTTTACAACAAGTACAAGTCTATACAAGTTCCTCTTGGGACTACAACGTCCATGTCCTCGCGAGGAGCAAATAATTATGAAAATCCTTGTGTCTTCACAAAAATAAGAAATTCATATTCGAATTGAAATCATGATAAATAGATAAATACATAACAAAACGTTACAACCCGTCTGAACAGACTCACAAATAAATAAATAGAATCATAAATAACATTCAAAAAATATCTTTGGCCAAACAAGGCCCATGTAGACATTTCCTCCTCAAAACTCTTTCCACCGAAGCTCGAAATCCAGGTTGCGGTCAACTTCGGTTAGCGACGCCATTCATCCTTAAGAAGGGTGACGAAACAAAGCTAAACCATAAAAAGAAGAATAACAAACCAATTCCATTGAGGCACTTTTTAAGGATGTCAGAAAAATTTTGCATCTTTTATGTGGTTCTTTTTTTTTTCGTGAAAAGCAAAGCTGAATAAATATGACCAAAATATCCTTGTGTCTTCACAAAAATAAGAAATTCATATTCGATTTGAAATCATGATAAATACATAAATACATAACAAAACGTTACAACCCGTCTGAACAGACTCACAAATAAATAAATAGAATCATAAATAACATTCAAAAAATATCTTTGGCCAAACGAGGCCCATGTAGACATTTCCTCCTCAAAACTCTTTCCACCGAAGCTCGAAATCCAGGTTGCGGTCAACTTCGGTTAGCGACGCCATTCATCCTTAAGAAGGGTGACGAAACAAAGCTAAACCATAAAAAGAAGAATAACAAACCAATTCCATTGAGGCACTTTTTAAGGATGTCAGAAAAATTTTGCATCTTTTATGTGGTTCTTTTTTTTTTCGTGAAAAGCAAAGCTGAATAAATATGACCAAAATACCTCCAACATTCACTTACAGATAATCCAAAGGCTGCATTTTATTCTGGCTTCCTTTATCCTCTCTTGTTTTGAGCGTGAAATCAAGGCAAACTAAAAGAAAAAGGTGAAAATGAACAACTACAAAGTAATGCAATGAAATCTGGTCAAATAAAATTATGATACTATGTTTGTTTCAAACCCAGTGTAAAAAAGTGAAACGAAAAAAAAACAAAAAAACATCAGTGTTTGTTTTCAGTGGTGGTGCTGGATGTTACGTCTGATTGGCTCTCTGATCGTTCTCCGAATATCCCTGCGAGGGTTTTGAAGCGAGGCCCCCACTCGTTGAGGTAATCGTAGTCCTCCTCCATTTCACCCTTTACAGACTCTATAGAGCTTAAACTCTCGGCCACCGAGCCCTCGCCCTCGTAGGCGTACGTGGCCAGCGAGTCGTACGGCGGGGCAGAAGTGTCACCGTCGTGTTCTTGCAGCCGCTGATTGATAAAGTTGCTGATGTCAGCGCTGTTCTGCGAGGCTATTGGCCGCCGTTGACACAAACCCAACTCTGGCTTAACGTCTCGACGAAACAGGTTTTCCTTAATGACTTTGGGGTTGCGAAGGGTACCCATGTCGAAGGCGTGCGTGTCCTCCTCGCCCCCTCCTTCGTCGTCGTAATGGATGACATTGTCACGGATGTCCTCTTTGGACGTCATGAGAGTCTCTTTCTTCTTCTGCCGCCTAACCCCAACATAGAGAACCACGATCACTGCAGGAAACACACGAGCAGAACGGAAAGGAAAGATTAGCATCTTTTTATAACTCTCATACACATTAAAAAAGCAGTCATGTGCTTTTTAAGCTGGTCAAAATAATATGCATGTGACAGGGCAAAAAACACAGGCGATTAGTTTGTTATAATTAGAAGGCGGGTCTTCTGTTCCTATGGCTTCTGTATTGAACGTTGTGATTTCTCCCATTCATTTTTCTACGAGTGACTCAAATCGTCCCCATTACGCTGTCTGTACAATCAGGGAGTGAGGCAGGCAGAAAGACGGCAGAGGTCAGTGGAAACACTCTTCTCGTTCAATCAAGGAGACAACCCCCTCATTTGTTAGAGTTTTCCATGATTGGCAAACAGCTCCTGACTGCAGTCATCATTTAGAGACAGAATGAAAGCTGCAGCAGTAATGTGTACCCTCCAGCTGATGGACTCACTCACACATCATGTGTGTCTATTTCACTCCTCGTGTTATTCATTTGTTATTGACTGGCCACTGAAGATCCACAGAGATAGATAGATAGATAGATAGATAGATAGATAGATAGATGATAGATAGATCAAGATAATTATAGAACAATAGAATGATAGAACGATAGATAGATAGATAGATAGATAGATAGATAGATAGATAGATAGAACAAGATAATGATAGAACAACAGAATGATATAGATAGATACATAGATAGATAGATAGATAGACAGACAGAACAAGATAGATAGATATAATTATAAAACAATATAATGATGATAGATAGATAGATAGATAGATAGAGAGATAGATAGATAGATACATAGATGATAGACAGAACAAGATAATTATAGAACAATAGAATGATAGAACGATAGATAGATATATAGACAGACAGAACAAGATAGATATATAGAATTATAGAACAATAGATAGATAGATAGACAGATAGACAGAACAAGATAATTATAGAACAATAGAATGATAGAATGATAGATAGATAGATAGATAGATAGATAGATAGATAGATAGATAGATGATAGAATGATAGATAGATAGATAGATAGATAGATAGAACGATAGATAGATGATAGATAGATAGATAGATAGATAGATAGATCTAGAAGAGTAGCTAACTAGGTTTTGGAACAGAGCCATGATCAACACATAGATATTCTGTCTCACACTGTGCTGTAGTGGAGATGCAGATTGCAGAGTGTTTGTTATAGATTCAGGGGGTTCTCAAGTCCATACACCTGTATATGTTTATTAGTATGCAGCAAATCAGAGGAAACTGCTAAAAAAAAAAAAACAGCAAGGTTGTTTATATATGCTCCAACAGTCTGACCAGTGTCTGTGAGATGACAGCGCCCCCAAGTGACAGATATCTGCACTGCAGCTCTCAACCATTCAAACCTGTCAGACATGTAGTCTATTTTGTGAGTCCATGTTTGTGATTTAACTGACATACGCATAAGATGGGTTTGAGATTGATAAGGCCTCGTTCTCGGGACGCTGATCTCTCGCTCTGTCTGCCATGACTGCATCCGTGGAGCAGGAAATGGGTCAGTCTGACAAATGGAGCACCGATGATGGCTAATCTACAGCGCGACAATGTGTTCTCTTTCTGTGCTGTCTGTGATCCTGGCTGGCACCTTTAGCAAGGACACAGTGATGCTGTGAGAGGTGCTTGCCGGAGAGACAGGTCAGTCTTCAGAGCACTGCAGAAGTCTCTCACGTAACGGAAGAATATATATATATATATATATATATATATACAGTGATTACCACAATAAGAACAGAAGTAAGCAGAAGTTTCATTAATGCAAAATATAAATGTGGTGGATTAAGTTACATCATACTTTAGGATAGGATTTATTATTTATTTATTTTTTAATATAGCATAATATAATATAATAATTATGGTCAAAAGTTTGAGGTCAGTTATTTATTTATTTATTTTATTCGGCAAATATGCATTAAACCTACCAAACATGAAAATAAACACTGCTACATTTATGATGTTACAAAAGATTTTTATTTCAAATAAACGCTGTTCCTTTTAACAAAGAATCATCAAAGAATCCTGAAAATAATAACTGTTTCTACAAAAATATTAAGCAGCACGACTGTTTTCAGTGTTGATAATAATAAGAAATGTTTCTTGAGCAGCAAATCAGCATATTATCGAGTAATGATGCTGAAAATTCAGCTTTCCATCACATGAATAAATTACATTTTAAAAGATACTGAAATAATTTAAAGGGGTCATATGATGCGATTTCAAGTTTTCCTTTCTCTTTGGAGTGTTACAAGCTGTTCGTGAATAAAATAATGTTCTTTTTTAGCAACGTCGTATGACCCCTTTAATAAAATACAATTATAAAATTGTATTTTATAATAAATTATTAAAGAGACTTCTTTCAAAAATACTTATTAAACATATTTTATTCCAAACTTTTGACCAGTAATATATGAACAATTTTGAATTATATACGTATAAAAGAATATAGATGACCTCTGGTATACTGCAAGGTCAAAGCTTTGACCTTTGTCCGCTTTCTGCTCTGGTTCACAGATGATCTGCATCACAAAATTTTCATGTATGCTTTCATCTAAAGTGTCAATCTGGTGGACATACACATCATTTGAGACATACAATCTGCAGTGTATCGCATGCTGAGATCTGTGTCTGAGGTTCATTCGAGGACAGCCGAGTGCTAACCTCATTTTGTTGAGCATGCTCTTACTTAATGACCAGCCAGCCCACACAAATTACCATGGAAACGAGGCCATAAAAGTCTCCACTTCATTCCGCACCCCTCCACCTCAACATCCCGCACATCCCGTATGCAAATGAGCTGGGTTTATAACTCCAGAGATTTCCCCGTCTAGACCTCTGGGGTTAAGTTAACATGGAGAGTAATTCAGCCTGCGTTCTGATGTTAATGGCACTCAGAGATTTAGGGCTTTTACTATGACGTCGATGGGTGAAGACTAGGCTCGTTTAAACTCGTGCTTATTTGCTTAATCCAGCTATCCTCCTCCTTACCTGTCTAGAACAGCCAATAAACAGGCACTTAATTAACAAGTGTATTTTAATTAAACCACCCCAGAGAGTTTCAGAGCGGCCTATGTATATTCCATCTAAAAACGCATGCATCCATGCAGTCCAAAAACAGCCTAAAGCTAGCAGAAACAAATTATTCATGAAATCAAAATTGAAATATATATGTTATAAATGAACATTCAGTTCTACCAAAAAATCCCTGATGATGCCCTGGACCGAGCTAAGTGGCAAAAGGCGTGCAAACAAGCGGACCCTGCACCAACGCAGGATACACACTAGGATGAAGAAGAAGAGTTCTAACAAAAAATAAACAAATAAATATTTGTTTTCCTCACAATTCAGATTTTTTTCGCAGTTCTCTCAGAAACTTACAATTGCAAGATATAAAACCATAATTCTGATTTTGTTTCTCAAAAGATAAAAAAAGTCACAGTTTGCTTTTTTATTTTTATTTAGTGGTGGGAAAAAAAAGAGAACTCAGAATTCCAGAAAAAAAAGTCAGAATTGTGAGATGTAAACTCAAAATTCAGAGGAAAAATTCAGAAATGCAATATGACAATATGAACAGAATTCTGAGAGGAAAAAATATCAGAAGTGTGAGATGTAAACATAGAATCCAAAAAATCAGAACTACAAGATATAACCTCAGAATTCCATGAGAAAAAAAAAATGAATGAAAAAACGTCAGAATTGCAAGATATAAACTCAGAATAAAAATTAAAAAAAGAGACAGAGAGAGAGAGCGAGATCAGAATTGCAAGATGTAAACTCCTAAATTCCTAAAAAGTGTCAAAATTATGGAATATAAACACAGGATTCTGAGAAAAAAAACTGTGATATGTAAACTCACAATTACAAATTTATAGCTTACAAATGTGAGATATAAACTCGTAATTCTGAGGAAAAAAAAGAGAATTATGAGATAAAAAGTCGCATATATTTTTAACATTTATTTATTTGTTTATTCCATGGCAGAAACCAGCTACCATACTTTTCTTTTTGACTGAAGAACAAAATGCACTTATTTCTCAAACCTTTCCCTCAAACCAAATGACTCATTCTTGCACTTTTCATTATCCAATCAATATTATTTTTGCCATTATTATATGCTTTCACTTTAAAATACGTCATGTTATAGAAATAAAATCAATTGCGAATGTGTTTCATGACTAAGTTCAAGGTAGGTGTGTAATTTCAGAACTACTATAATCGCAAAATAATGATGTTCGGAATAGCATATTACATTACTTCTATTAGTATGTATTCTGTGCACAGTATGCAGATTCTCTGTATGCACAGAAAACCCAGATGACCTCCAGCACTACATGTGTCAAAATGAGCGTGATGTAACACAGCACACTGTACAGAATGTACAGAACACTTTATCCCATAATGCAATGCACTCAACATGGAAAAACTGAATGAATCACATACAGTGAAATGTTCTTTGCACCAAATTGGATTCAAATTGCAATCAATCAATCAATCAATCAATCAATCAGTAAATAAATTAAAACTGTGTACAGTATTTAGTTTATTTAGAGTTCCATTCCAAAAATAACCATTTAATAAAAAAGTTTGTTGGATAATGTTGGTGCTGCTCAAAGTCTGGAGGCCACCGTCCTCAATCAAAACTGGAAGATGGTAGATCTCCTGAGAGCGCCGTTTGAAGCCGCCACGCAGAGATAATATATATTTTTTATATATATTCAATATTTTTAATATTTATATAAAAAGGTTAGAAAATTATATTTATTAGAGAGTTTTATTAGGTATGGCAAGCGGCAAGGGAAGCATTTTCCTTTTAAAAGATTACTTTAACTAAACATTTTCCTTTTTATTAAGCTTTATGTCTAAATAATACCCCAAAATCACAATTTCAATTTGCTTACAAACTAGCACAGAGCTATTGATTGTTTGGTGACTTTGCTAACAGCCCAAGAGCTCCACAGGAAGGGTTCTTGTATCATTATAATGTTGCGTTATTGATTGAGCGTAACCGCTGCATCCTTCATCGCAAATGATATTGTGCATCACAAGGAGATCTTGCATGATTTTTCATAGTGAACAAACTATCCAGTGTTCAGTGTACTCTGCAGTTCGACAGGGACATCACACTACAGCTGAGAGCCGAATCCCCCTCAGGGCTCCAAATAATATGCTTTTTCTCTGTGCAGAGAGTGTTTGAGCCTGAACATTTATCTGAAATGATTTCAGGAGGTAGAAAAGCACTTTCACATCATACCTTCTGACCTACAGTAACATTACTTTCCTCTTCTGGTCAACTGAGATTTATAACTTCCTGATGGCTACTCCATCACTCTGACCTTTTTCACACTTCTAATGCAAAAAAATAAAAAATACACAAGATGCAAAAAATTGTGCATTTTTAATACTTTTCAGCATTGAATCATATAAAAGTATATCTTATAACAACATCCTTTTGCAGTCATCTTGTGGAAAGCACAGCTACGATATCTAAAAATGTCAATCTCCATCCAAAAAAACGAATCAGAAGTAAACAGCTTTGGTTTTCATAAGAGCTTGTTCCTTATAGCAAATCCCACAGGCTTCAGCTATAAAGGTTAAATGACAAGAAACAATGTAGCTGTTCATGTTTTGTAAAATTAGTGCGATGTAGCTCGTGTGTTAACGTTCAGAGAAATGAAATGTTGTCAAAAGACTTTGTCGGTATCATGGCTGCTGCAAGCTGCTGGTTGTGAACTCTGATTAGCCCACCTGACCCTGTCGCTGTGACCTTATGCTGGCTACATTTTCTTGACGGGTGAGCATTTTCAAGAAAGTCTTGCATGTTACAGGTGCAGTAGCCTGTTCCTTCTCTTTTTCCTGAACTGCCCTCAGCAGAAACTGTCACCTTGTCCCAGTAAATCACATCTTAAGCGAGCATTCATGCCTGAAGTGAGGACAGGTGTTCCATAAGGCCAAAACAGAGGATGTATACAGTATGTGCTGCAGAGGCAGAATAGCACATCAGCTGCGATGGAAAATAATAAACAACTATGTAAAACACAGTTCCATGACTTTTACATAAATTAAACCATTTTTAATCTAAGGATCGCATGCACAAAGAGCAAGTTTGGAATCAGTAAGTTAATATATTTCTCTTTTGAATAAATGCAGTTCAAAGAATAAAAAATATTCTAATAATGTAATATATATATATATATATATATATATATATATATATATAAATTCTGTTCTTTTCAACTTTATCAAAGAATCCTGAAAAAAATACATAACCTGAAATAATAATAAGAAAGCACCAAATCAGCTTTACCATCACATGGATAAATTACATTTTAAAATATATTCCAAAAGAGAACAGACATTTTATTTCTTATAATGTAATATTTTTTTTTCAGAAAATTACTCTTTTACATACAGTAAAAACAGTAATATTTAAATTAACAAATTAAATATATAAAAATTTAATTTGGTAATTTCAGTTTTATTTCCTTAGTGCTATAGTACATTAAACAGATATTAAGCATCTTCACAGAGAAATAATAACAATAATTATTATTATAATAGGCTATATATCATTCTCTCTCTCTCTCTCTCTCTCTCTCTCTCTCTCTCTCTCTCTCTCTCTCCATATAACTCACTT
>NW_015548192.1:1565640-1586783 GCF_001515605.1 Sinocyclocheilus anshuiensis
TCTCTCTCTCTCTCTCTCTCTCTCTCCACATAAATCACTTGACTAAGAAATAACAAGACAGACTCACTTCCAAAGTCTCTGACGGTGAAGTTGTTGGTCTTCACTCCCTCTTGAGGGGATTTGAAGGAAAATCTTTGTCCGGCTTGAGGAAGATCCTGGTCTCTTGCACTGATGACCTGAATCACCTATATGACACAAAGTTAATCGAAAGATTATTGATCAGGGTTTAAGAAATTGAACATAAACAGTCTCTGATGGTATATTTGATCACTGTGGGACACCCAGAATGTGGTTAAAAATGTAAAACTGCATAAATATAGTCTTTTAATGGTTAATCGCTTGTTTAAATATTTTATGGTAAACATTGAGGATTACACAATTTCTTAATGATTTATGAAGGTTATTAGTGCACACTGGCATATAATCTCGTATACTAAAAAAGTATATATTAATTGAAACTATTCACATCTTCAGTTCTTTAGGGACAAACGAAATAAACATTAGAATAGAAAACTCATAGTTAGAGTCAGTGTTTGCTCTTAATTAATGGAGATATACAACCATATAATATATTCCTTAGAAGAAAAACAATCCACTTTACAGTGCTTTATGTATATGAAACAATTGCACTCACAACATTAAATGAAGCATGAGTTAGAAACTAGTCACAAGTGCATGAAGATAAGTGGCAGCCGGCAGCATGTGCTCAGTAATGTTTAATCAAGTGCTCCTGTGGTTTTTCTCCTCGATTCTGCATCTAAAACCAATTAGTCTGCTTTCAATCCAGCGATCATACACTGTGCACTAACAGTACAAGCAGATCAATCTTCCGTAGCTAACAGACGTCCGTACCACCCACCCTCCTGCTGGCATCACCTGTTGTAGGGCTGTCACCAGCACCACAGGTGCATGCTGGGTAGGACCATTAACACAGCACTAATGTATCACTTACCCACCAGGCTCGTCCTGTCCAATGTATCAATCAAACCACACAGTTCTGTCCAGAAGCGTCATACCCATTCAAACTAAGAAAAAGGCTCTAAACTAAGAAAAAGACTTATAATAGAACATAAATAAAAATAAATAAATAAATAAATATAAATCTCATATATAAGTATTTTTTTCCCTTCCAAGTACCTAGTGAGACAGGACAGTGAAAAAATATAATAAAAATTATATTAAAAAAATAATCTCCTTCTTGGTAACTAGTGAAGCAGGACTGTAAAAATAGTAAATTAAAATAAAATGTAAAATAATAAAAACACCCTAGCAACCACCTAGCAACACCCTAGATACCACTCCAAACACCTTAGCAACTGCATAAGTGTTTTTATTAATTTCTGGTATCTAGTGTAGTAGGACTGTGAAAATACAATAAAATAAAATAAAAATTGCAACCAGCAACACCCTAGATACCACTTCAAACACATTAGCAACCACATAGCAACATCCTGGCAACCACTAACCTCATTCATTGTGGTGATGCGCAAAAATTACTCACTTTTGTTTTCGCATAATATACAAAGAAATGCAATAGGAAAACATATTGTATAAAATATCTCACAGCATGTTTTCAGAAAGGTTTTCCTGTTTACTCTCTGGTTCAGGGGTTCAGTGTAAATGGGAAAGATACAGTAGATTAGGAATTGCTCACACACACCTGCCCGACTTTGGCGCTCTCACACACGAAGGTCTCGTAAGGCATGGCCAGCTCTGGTGGAAACTCATTAATGTCCAGCACATGAACTGTGACGGCCACTCTACTGGTCAGCACTGGGTTATCTACACAAACCACACAAACATGAGATATTATATGTCATGAGCAACACAAAGCACACATTACAATGCACAAGTTTGCACTCGTTCTTCAGTTATGGAAACTTTTCTCTCCCTTAGAATGATTTTAAAGATTATTTTAACCAGTTATTCTATTTTTAAAGGATATACGAATTGTTAAAGGATAGAGAAAGCAATAATGCTTATTATGTTGGATTTCTGTTTAAAAATGGAAAATATTATGTTTTTTAATTAATCTTGCACTATAGCATCAGACATTTAATTGTTTTGCATTTATCATCACAGACAATATCCACAATAAGCATCACAAGACTGACATCACCATATACCAAAATGACATAATAATATGTTTTAAATTATAAAAGTTTAGTTTGGGGTCAAAGTCAAGTGATTAGAACAGAATCATCCATATACATTTTTTACATGGTTCAGTTTGAGAACTGCTTATAGAATTGGGATCGAATTGACCCTGTCCCATTAATAACTCCACAATTCTTTACTAAAATCATATGACATCAGCCTTCTGCTGAGGAACCAAAATACATTATTAATACAGGACTGAGGACATAATTTACAGTCAAAAAAGAAAGTAGTACACTGTACTGAACGTCATGTTCTAAACCACTAATATACTATACTGCCATCATGTGGTTTTACACTGAAAACTTTAAAGGGGTTTTAAGTATTATTCATAGGCTGCTATTCTATTCTATTCTATTCTTAAAACTACAAAAAGGTTTAGTGAGTAAGAATATAAGGTAAAAATCTGTCTAAAAATAAGAAGTTTCTAGCTGACACACAAGGTCAGCGGGGTCCTCTCTGGCACAGCTGTTGATGTTTGAACACGTCTCGCTGATATTGTTTGAATTCTGCTCGAGCGTGCAGTGTGGAGGTGAACATCAGTGTGGAATAAACTTTTATAGATCAGATCTGTGAGATGGGCTCAGCATGTCTGAGGAGAAGGTGAGAAGGCTTAGAACGAGGGATCTGAACTCATCCCTCCCAGGGGTCCCGTATAAAGCCAAGACTTGTGGGCGACCTTGATGAAGATGAGCAATCTTCCTGGAGAGAAAGTGTGTGTGTGTGCATGTGTGTGTGTCTGTGTGTAGCTGTTTGTTACTTTAGCTTCAGGGGCTCCAGGGTGTCTGACGTCCAGTAAAAAAAAAAAAGAAAAAATGACTGTTGCTACAATTTATCTGAGATCTGACACGTCATCATTCTCCAGGTCCTGTGCTTCTGCCCCAGCTGTCCTGCATCAAATTCCTTTTTCTGTAGCCACTGTTGGAGTTTTACAAGACGTTCTGGCTAACTAAAAGTTAAATGCAATTCACTTCGATTTTCAAACCAAGTGCAAAATTTGAACCAACATATTTGATATGTTCAGATAACCAAAGTACTGAATATATGGCAACATTTATCATTTTCTGATTGCATACATTTGATGCATTTCAATATGTCAAGAAAATAATTTTAATAATAATATATTTTTTAACAATTCAGGGTGTGACCCAAACTACCTTTGACCTGCAACCATAATTTGATATGACTGGCATCTTTTAAATATTATTTAAACTAAATAATAATAATAATAATAATAATAATAATAATAATAATAATAATAATAATAATAATAATAATAATAATAATAATAATAATAATAATAATAATAATAATAATAATAATAATAATAATAAATAAATACATAAATAAATAAATGTAGATTAAAGCTTTAAGTTTAAATTGAATTTTCAACATTCTGATGAAAGTGATGAAGTTTCTCTGGAAAATGTACAAATCATTTTTTTTGAAGTGGACAAACTTAGTGGGTAAACACCTGCAAAATACATTTAAAAAACTATCAATGATTACATTTATGCATCAGGGTTTATTTAGGTTTTCTAATATTTTACAATACATTTTTAGAAAAAAAATATATATATATTAGAATCTAGTGAGTTTTTATTAAAACCACTACAGTGTTTACAAGTCAACTATGGCTTCAACTTAACGACTTAAATGACGGACTTTGCCACTAGATGGCGCTGTTGTATAAAGGAGAAGTCGTCATTTTGCTGTTCGCTAGATTTTTTGACAGCATAACAGTAAATGTGTGTTTGTGATGTTTTTGTTCGTGCTTCATGGTTATTGTTGACCTGGCTTCAAACGAATGAAAATGCTCTAATCACATATTTAAAACGTGCGTCTTTTTAAGATAAAACAGTTCTGCTTCCTTTGTAGGTTTGACAGACAGTTTGTGTAGCCTACAACAGTCTATAGGCTATATGTGGACAGCACATTCATTTTCAAGTTTTGATTGTGGCCCTATTTACAACTGGTGCTGTACAAGATGTAAACAAATAATTGTCTGCTTAACACATTTTGTAAAACATATTGGTTCTAGCTGTCGTGTAAAATAGTTTCTCCTTCAGCAAGCTGACTGTTGTAATGAGCGTCACAGAAGGGATTATGTAAATCAAATATGTTTGCTGTCCTAATGGAAACTAAAAGCAGAAGTTTTCATGATGTGCAACAAGCGTGGAGTGTTTGGAAACTGTGTGCTGACTCATGCTTCCCTCAGCACTTTCTTCTGAGGCTCCAGAACATCTGGAATTCCACCTGGTGTGACATTAATGCCCCTAAAAAGCGCAGGAGAGGTGTGGGAAAAAAACAAGAAGCTGCGATTTATGCTAGACTAGCTTGTGATGGTGTTGAACAGGTGTTCTCCGTACCTCATAATCAGATAGAAAAGCTGTCAAGCATGTTTTACAAGGCACTGCATAATGCAAGTAAGGATATTACACATCACACGCTGGTGATATGAGCATTTATAAGTTGTAGGAAAGCAAAAATGGCTTGTTTAATACTTAGTGCTCATAGTTATCAGCTTCAAATGGTCAAAATGGGCAAAAAAAGTTTTGACTAACTAACTTTTAGGAACATGCAAAATGAAAATTGTCTATTTGACTAGGATGCCTGAACAATTTTAAATATGAAAGATTCAGTCACAGTTGTGATATATGATGTTGCAAATGTATGAGACACATATGTGTGTGTATATATATATACAGTATATATATATATATATATATATATATATATATATATATATATACACAGAGTTCTGGCATGAAACTCTAGATGGTCCGATAGGTCTAACTCAGTCTGACCTAATGACATTTGTCGCAGAAGCAGCAGCAGCGTAGCAGATCTATTCCGCCAAGACCAAATACATTAACATTGTCATTTACATTAGAGAGTTCCGAGAGTTGTCATGACAGAAATATATATAGTCAAAAATAGCAGAGATGGCCTAGTTTATGAATAATTAATATATACTTTTGAATAACATTGACTATATTTATAATATTCAGTTTAGCCATGAGTTATGAATGTCTGACTATGTGCTCTGTGATTTCTCTGAATCCATCTGGGCCAACAGCACCGAATGTAAAATTGTCTAAAAGGCACTGATAGTGAATAAAAATGGAGCTTAACACAGGGTGGACAATTCCCATTGCAGGACAGGAGGGAAGTTTAACAGCCCCGACTTAGCTTTAGTCTCTCCCAAATTAGCTTTAGAAATCACAATTAGCATATCACCAGTGCAACCTTAAGAGACAGTGAGTAATAACCATTACCATGGTGATGAAGGCTCAACTTTTAATGACCTCTCATCCCCATTCCGTCTTAATGAATGTGAGTCACCGCATTTGTAATTTTGATTGAGCACCACATATCCACCAAGATAATGGCGTTGGGGACTTCTTGGAGGATTTGACGACTTGATGACGATGGATTTGCTTATTTATGTCGTGATTCAATCCACAGATCTTTTCCGACACAAACACAATTACAGCAATGACATCTTTGATGCTGGTGCTTGATTGCCTTTCAAATTACTTCCTAAAATAGTCAATAACAAATGCAGTTTGTAAACCCTTTTTTCCCCCATAATCTTACGGTTTTCAAAATCAAACATATGGAAGCCCATTTCAGAGGGAAAAAAATCGCACCTTGTTAAATAATAATTATGAAATAAGAATTAGAATTATGACATAACAGTAAAAATGATGAGATAAATGTCATACTTATGAAATAAAAGTTGAAATTATGACAAAAAAGTGTAGCATAATAAGTCATAATTATGATATAAAAAAATCTGAATTATGACATACTAAGTTGTAATTATGAGATAAAGGTGAATTTGATGAAAAATTGGGATTTTTTAATTATTGAAATTAAGTCATAATTGTGACATATAAAGTTAATTATGCCATGTAAATTAATGATGTTGTCATAATTTTCACTTAGTATGTTATAATTTTTACTTTTATCTCATAATTATGATTTTTAAGTCATTATTATGTTTTACCAAAGAATGAATATCTTTTCTTACGTGGCGAAAATTTGGAAAATTTCTTATGTTCAATAAAAATGGGATATTTAACTTGACAATAAATAAATAAACAAACTAACTAAGTAAAAATGTAGACCAGAAACTTGGCAATTGATTGGCTGCAATTGAGGTGACTAAAAGGGATTTTTTTATGTTAATCAAAAATAAAAGTCACTGAAGGGGCGAAGAATGTTATAATGTAATAAATAATATGAAAGAGTAATTATGGATTACTCTAATATTTGCAACTGACTTTAAAACAAAGATTTATGATATTTATCATTGTTGTCTTATCACTGAGTCTTCTATAAATGACCACCTTGATGGCAAGGAACAATTAATTCACCGGCAGTTTAAGAACATTGAAATACATCAATTGTTAAATTCACTAAGTCAAGGAGAAAGGAAAGACACTGTAATAATGATACATATTCCAGGAGAGTCGTCATACTTTATGAATGCTCGTAAAATGCAGACTTTAATGGAATTTGCTGCTGACTGCACTGCGATGGGTCACCGTAAATCAGTCCTCAAAAAATCCCAGCATTTAAGACAACTGAACTTTTATGAATCACTTCTGAAGTTCACAGCCATATACTTACTAACTTTAGTGGCCACAACTGAAATGTTGTGCTGGGCTATACTCTCCCTGTCCAGAAGCTCATTGGTGGAGATGGTTCCTCTGACAGGATCGATGTCGAAGAAGCTGTCCAGGTCACTCTTCCAGTCGATGGAATACCTGAAGAACAGAGAACAAATGTAGGGCCAAATTTACCAGCAGCTTGCGCCAACACAAACCCTCTTTTGGCTTTAAAAAACTACTGTCAGGATTTACACAGTGAAAAATTAGAGCTGAAAAGGCATGGACACATTTATTTTTGCAGCTGACCTTATTGCCCTTTCCCTTTCAGATGCAAAATTTATGGGGGAAGAGTATCTAAATGAATCATACTCTGTGATTTACTAAGGCTTGCACTAGTCGACTAGCGGAATGCATAGTCGATATAAAAAACTGGATGATGAGTAATTTCTTACTGCTAAATTCTGAAAAAATAGAGGTGTTAATTATAGGACCTAAAAACTCTGCATGTAATAACTTAGAACACTGTCTAAGACTCGATGTCTGCTCTGTCAATTCTTCGTCATCAGTTAGGAAACTAGATGTGATATTTGATAGCAATCTTTCGTTAGAAAGCCACGTTTCTAGCATTTGTAAGACTGCATTTTTCCATCTCAAAAATATTTCTAAATTACGACCTATTCTCTCAATGTCAAATGCAGAAATGTTAATCCATGCATTTATGACCTCAAGGTTAGATTATTGTAATGCTTTATTGGGTGGTTGTTCTGCACGCTTAATAAACAACCTTCAGCTGGTCCAAAATGCAGCAGCTAGAGTTCTTACTAGAACCAGGAAGTATGACCATATTAGCCCGGTTCTGTCAACACTGCATTGGCTACCTATTAAACATCGTATAGATTTTAAAATCTTGCTTATTACTTATAAAGCAAATAAAGGTGACTTGACTTGACTTGACTAGTTTATTTATAGGTATTTGCGCCATTATTTAATGCCCCATAAATGCATGTTTTAACACATTTGTAACCCTGGACCACAAAACCAGTCATAAGGGTCAATTTGAAACTTGAATAAGCTTTCCATTGATGTATGGTTTGTTAGGATAGGACAATATTTGGCTGAGATACAACTATTTGAAAATCTGGAATCTGAGGGTGCAAAAAAAAAAAATAAATCTAAATATTGAGAAAATCACCTTAAAGTTGTCCAAACGAAGTTCTTAGCAATGCATATTACTAATCAAACATTTAGTTTTTATATATTTATGGTAGGAAATTTACAAAATATATCCATGGAACATGATGTTTACTTAATATCCTAATGATTTTTGGCTTAAAAGAAAAATCTATACTTTTCCTATTGCTACAAATATACCTGTGCTACATATGAATGGTTTTGAGGTCCAGGGTCACATTTTTTTGCCTGTGTTGTTGGTGGATTACCCACACCTGATTATAATCGTATCTGCTTGTTTGCAACCTTACGCTAATTAGTGCTGCTCCTGGTAGATGGAATTTGTTATTATGGAAAGGATCTTCTGCGTCTGTGTTATTTAATTTGTCCATTGTCAGTAAATCAACCGCAGAACTTTACACTCCCATCAGCACTTTTTTGGAATTGAGATCTCACAATAATTTGCCCTGTTGAGTAAATGTGGCCCTTTGTCTTAAGGTGTGTTTACACTTGTAGTTCGTTTCTCTTGGTTCTTTTGGTCCGGACCAAAAAAATTAAATAATTTAGTCCTCACCTAAGGATACAGTCACAAACCTGATTGGAATTTTATGACGTATGTTTTGCAAACTTAGCAGGCAACAAAAACAATTCTGTGCTGGACTAAATGCACTCGTTTTTTTTGTACACATACGGTGGTATTTTTACCTGCTGATAACTCCTGCAGAGCTTTAAGGAGTCACAACAGTGGCAGGAATTCATTGCACACACAAATGAAGATCTGCTGCAATGAGACGGTGGTTCTGTTGCCTGTACCGAACTGTGATGATTAACATACTGTAGCTCCCATAATGAGGTATGCTTGAGCATTCTATTAATTTTAGGGTCGCATCTTGTGACATCACCTGTTTTGCGTTCGTTTAGATTTGTTTGATCTGTTTTGCATTCATATAATATCAGCCAAACCACACCAGAGTTAATTTCAAGTTCATTGTTTGGTGTGCAACACGTTTCGTATTGCAGCGTATTGCAGCGTTTTAATCAAACCAAACCTGCCAAGTGCAACCATTTTTAGGGTCACATCTTGTGACATCCAGGGACGTATTAACCATTGGGCTAGGCGGTGTTGAAGCCCCGGGGCCCGAGCAAGGAGGGGGCCCGTCATTAGCTGTGGAGTAGATTGACTGGCCATCTGTAGCACTGATCGTCAAAGCCCCACCACGCCCCCCTCTTAGCGCTATTATTTAGTGGAGCTTTTCCGTAAATTCCATGCATTACCATTAGAGATTAAAATGTAAAATCTGGATTTGGTTTACCAATCAAATGCATTTATTTAACGATATGTGCACGTATCAATCAGGTGATCGCTGCCCCATATCCGCATTCACCTGCACTCCGATCTGTAAATGGTCGCACAAAGAACAATATTCGATAAGTAAAAATGTCAGCAATTCTGAGAGAGAGGGGCTCAATAAGCGAAAAACTTAAAATACAAACAACAGAAAACATAACTTAGCCAGTAAAATCCCCAGGTATCAGGTTATTTTACTAAAGCTGATGGAGTGGAAGTTTTTGGAACCGAGTGGACCGCACACATGGAGCAGAAAAAACACAGCGTCATCATCCCCACAGATTTTAGGTTAGTTTGGTTATTAACTTGATGGATGTATATTGCTTTTTGTGTTTGAACAAACTACATGTTCGCTTAAGGGTGGGGAGAAAATCCGGTAGAAATCCTATCAATCGTTTTGCGCGTCATGATGTAGGCTAAGCTTATCATTTAAACGCGTTTTAAGCAAGTAAATTCAAATGGTTTTAAACTGTTCATGGACATTAAGCAGCGGGGCAGAATTCATTCTGGTAAATGCGTGCGTTAAGACGGGTTCAGCCTCAGCCTGATACGTGCGGCGCGCACCTGCTCGTATTGCGACTGACTAAACTTGAGTTATTTTTCACTCATTGTGCTTAAACGTTCAAATACACATAGTTATGTGTCAAAATGCCCGTCTTTGCGAGAATCCTCGTAAACACAGTCATGTGTCTTATAATAGTTAAAGATAAATCATGTGTAGTATGAGGCTATATGAAATCCTGCATTATATGATGAGATCTTAAAAGGATGTTCACCCACTGTCATATACTTACCCTCAAATTGTTCTAAACCAATAAGAATTTCTGTGTTCTCCTCAACATAAAAATATATTTTGAAGAATGATCATAACCAGTTTCTGGTCCCCACAGTCATGGGGGCTCAGCAACTGTTTGGTCACCAGTATTGATCCAAATATATTATTTTGTGTTCAACAGCAGAAGGAAACTCATAAAGGGTTAGAACAACAACAGAATTTTCCTTTTTGGGTGAACTATTGCTCTAAAGCAGCCTAATATAGCTGCTGTTGTCATTTGTGTCAATAATGTAAATCAAACATCGGTGACATCACATCCTGTTTTGGGTTTGTTTAGATTTTTATGGTCCGTGTTGCATTCATATATCAGTTGAGCTGCACCAGAGTTCATTTCGAGTTCATTGTTTGACACGCGCCAAGGTTCATATGGCAGTGTTCACGCTTATTCAAATGAACCACAATAACAGTGCAATTGCACAAGTGTTCATTATAATCGAACCAATGTCAAGTGTCAACAATGAATGTATGTTGAATTTATACAGTGAAGACTATTCAGTCTATTTGTACATTTTCTTCATATAATATTTTTTATTCAGTGTTTTGTTTTTCAAGTAGGTCGATTTCTTATGATCTTTGTTCAGTTGTAGCTTAATTTGTGACTCTTTACTTGTCTTCAGTAAGCTTATTTTTACTTACACTAGTATTATTTTTTTTGTGTGATATTGAAATTGGCAACAAAAATAATGAAATTTCAGGGCATCAATAATTTTGATATAGGATAATCCTATTTAAAGCTTTATATATATATCACGCGCCAAGGTTCATATGGCAGTGTTCATGCTTATTCAAATGAACCACAATAACAGTGCAATTGCACAAGTGTTCATTATAATCGAACCAATGTCAAGTGTAAACACGCCCTTAAATACAATACATTTGAGGGACATTTTCACTTTAACTAGGTTAGATACTACTAGATTAGTACCATAGATGAACATGATACTCAAGAGTGTATATTAAAAATGTTTTTTCTCATTTTCTCATCCTCACAGTTTTACACAGCGCTCATCATGTTTGATTTAGTCATGCGGCAAGCTGGCATGAAAATATTGTGCACTCTAGTAAATTGCGATGTGTGGGGTCCAGTTTTGAACAGCTGTGAACATCGGTGTAATGGCCTAGCAACCTTGTTAATGGACCCTGTAACCATTCTCAGGTGGTACTTTACATGTGTCTCTTTGAGACTTTGCACACCAGTATGCATGAATATGAATAACTTTGAAAAAGTTGGGTTTTCATTGACCTCCTTCATGTTCTACTCGACGCTTTGGACTCATTCTCTCACTAACACTTTTGCAAACCTGTTCTGAACTCTGGATGCATTAATGCAGGCTGATATTTTCAACGCTGCTTATTTATTTATTTGTGGCTTGACCTAGAATTGAGCAAAGAGAAATGAAGTTGGAGCAATGGGCGAGGTGAGATGCTACGGTGTTTATATTTTCCACATTTCAGCGGCTGCCTTGTTAAATTCACTCAAAAGGTGGTCAACAAAAAAACATCTGAGGATTTTGTGCATTTGCATTGGATTATCAACAAAAGCCTTTGATGTTGTGATTCACAACCGTTAGGAGGCCCGATTCAACATAATAATCATCATAAATACCATACAGAGACTGCAGCTGTGGCAATGTAATGCATATAAAACCGACTCATCTGGAATTGGTGTTAATATAGCACATTTCAAAGCACAAAAAAAAAATTGGGGAAAAGGAAATATCTCTCAGGACCCTCAGAGTCATGTGGCATCATGTATGAGAGAGAAGAAAGACTAAAATGTTCTGGCATTGTCATCATAAGCTGCTTTTGAAAGCCAAATATTTAATATGAAGATCAAACAAGATTGGAAAGCAGTGCATGCAACCTTTTGTAATATTTAAAAATGTTAATTATTGAATCTTCATGTTCTATTTAATGTTCTATCAGGCCAATTTTTTTTTTTCTGAGAGCCACAGAAGTTTTAGTTGATTTCCAATTAGCTAATGGTTAACCTAATTTATCTGAGCAAAGCATTTTTATATATATATTATTTTATTTAAATTTTTTAAACAGCCAATGCTGCTGCTACACGAATAAAAGCTTCAAACAGAATTTCAATATGCTGCTTCATTAATCTTTACAAGACTACGAGATTACAAAACAAACAGACTGATGAACAAATTATTCATTGTAGAAAGTAGTTAGAGACCGGCTCGACAGACCCTTGGCTGTGCGGAGAGATGAAGCAGAACATCAAATTTGTCCTATTTTTACAACTAACATGACTCTCTGTTCTATTCCTGTAGGAGGATGTGAGAGTCAGTTAAATAACTGTATCTCCTGCATTTTACCTCTTATTAACTGTTAGTGAATTGAATAGGACAGTCGCTGTAATCAGGGGTCAGTATATTCAAATGTTAACTCACAGATGAAACATTAATAAGTATTTGGAAAAAGAAAGCAAGAGCTGTGGGTCGACTCAGCTGAAATTGCAGCTTTGCTGGGCCCGAGATCCAAATGTGTAATGAGATAAATATCCCAGAGGAAAAGCTGAGTATGTTAAAAAACAAACATTCATAAATACAGGAACATCCAAGAACAAATTGATCTAAAATCAACATGAAATGCTGTTCAAAACCCATTTTGCTTTCATAATATGATTCATTTACAAGTGCAATTCTGAAAGAAAAAAATACTTTGCTAGAGGTTTTCAAAGATAAACATTTTATTTTCTTTGAAAAACAGTGATGAATTATGCAAGCATTTAGAACGATAAGAGGGTCAATTTTGATTTCACGTTGACCTTAATCTGTTCTATCATCTTGGCTCTAGTCTGTGCTTCTCTGATCACTCCAGGAGCTATACAGCATTTCTAATGCAAATGCCTCCTTAGGGTGAACCTCTTATGTTGTATTTCCTCATTTCTTGGTTACTTTGGTTAAAAGCTTCTTCTAAATGAAGAAATGCACTTGTAATTTACTGTACAGAAGTCTACATTCCTCATATCAGTACATTTTGCTCACCGTGGGGCTCTGAACTCTTTTTGGTTGGTTTACCTCAAGATAGGTTTCAGTGAACTTTTGTGCATGCGAACAACACAGCTTTGGACAAATGTACTTTTTCATAAGTCTGTCCATTTCTGATCTCTCTGCAGCTCTTTTCTTGACCACCGAAGCTTGGAGAAAACTTAAAAAGCTTCGGTGGAAGTCGCAGAAACCTTCAATACCAAAAAGCACTTTAGCTATTTTGTCTCACTCCATGCGCCGCAACGTGGACATGCGGCGTGTATAGACAAATTTTTAAAAGCTTTGTTCCCTTCGCAAGGAGGCTCATTGGGGACTATTGTTTTCCGATGAGAAAGTGCACATCCCCATTGAGCAATGTTACAATGTGTCTAAATATTTAATCAGGGAAGACCTTTCACTTATACAAATCTTTCCTTTGTCCATTTTGCTTTCTTACAGTATATTGAATGAAATATTCATAGAGAAACAAACTAACTTGTGATGTTAGGTAGTTTTGGGACCCCGCAGTGGTGCATCAATGGTTTGTCTTCTTGTAAAACGTTAAAAGCAATCTTCTAAAACATAATGGATTTTAAAACGAGGTAAATCTTTCAGCATGCTGCTGTTTTTACCTGCTGTTTTTAGTAAACACAAATATTGGATATAGTGATGTGTAATTTGGCACACAACCAGTTGTTCCATGGAAAAAATTAAAGGGATAGTTCCCCAAAAATGAAAATTCTGGCATTAATTACTCACCCTCATGTCGTTCCAAACCTGTAAGACCTTCGTTCATCTTCGGAGAACAAATTAAGATATTTTTGATGACCCTCCCATAGACAGCAAGGATCCTAACATGATCAAGGTCCAGAAACGTAGTAAGGACATCGTTAAAATAATCCATGTGACATCAGTGTGTAGGGTATCAGACCGAATCAGACAATCTAAGATTTGGTCAAAACATGGTTGAAACATGAGGAGCCAAATTCCACAGAGACCCAAGACACAGGATGTTCGTAAATCAGATCTTGGCCCCACAAGCCTGAACCAACTAGCAGCTTTGAGTAGCTCACAGCATTTAAACAAAAGAACACTTATTGACAATTCCAAGGAGATTGTCAATTTTAGGGCAAGTAATCAAGATTAAATGGTCAAAGAGATGACCACATGACCATCACGTGATAGTAACTACAATCACGAGCTCTTTGGAATTGACTTCCCCCACCTCGACCACAGAGAACAGACTGAAATTCCTTATGAGAGACCTCTTAACCTCTGGTCTTCATACATTCACAGAACATGTCCTTATGTTCAGAGAATGGCACAGAAACTGCATTTCCATGTAAATATGCATCTAAATGACACTAAAAGGACTTGAGCAACTAATCATTTCAATGCATAACTCCATATCATGTATGTAACACACACATCAGACTATCAGGTCTTAATCATTTATTGTGTATGTATTTTGAATAACAGATTTATCCAATAAAGCCTTATTTATATTGAAAAGAGAAGTATCTTGTGTTTTGTGCTTACAAGTTAATGTCTTAAACTGCCGATCTTGTTACTGTGCTAATAAATAGTGTTTCCACTATACTTTGGATATTAATATCCATTGCAGAGTTGATGTTATACGGCTCGTTCAATGAATCGCTGGCCGTCTCAGTGAGCAGCCGTAAAACAGTGATTCTTTCCAAATTCCCTTTAAAATCTTAAATGATTCCCTTTGAGCTAAATTGACCTGTTTCCCTTACAAGTGGTTTAACCGTAATTTTTTGAAACTACGAGAATACCTTTTGTGCGTAAAAAAAAAACAAACATAACGATTTTATTCAACAATTTGTCTCCTCCGTGTCACCCTGGCAACATTTTGGAGAGTATCACATACGTAAACAACATATGCAACGTATGAACGCGGATACGTTGTTTACATTCAGATCAAAGCGTAAACAGCGTAAACAACGTATCCGCATACGGTGCTGCTGACACAGAACAGAATACGTTGTTTATTTATGTGATCCTCTCCAAAATGGCGCCAGGGTGATTCGGAGGAGACGAATTGTTGAATAAAGTAATTATTTTTGTTTTCTTTGCACACAAAAAATATTCTCGTAGCTTCATAAAACTGAGGTTGAACCACTGATGTCACACGGACTATTTCAACTATTTTAACGATATCCTTACTACGTTTCTGGACCTTGATCGTGTTCAAGGTCAGAGAGCTCTTGGAATTCATCAAAAATATCTTAATTTGTGTTCCGAAGATGAACGAAGGTCTTACAGGTTTGGAACGACATGAGGGCGAGTAATTAATTCCATAATTTTCATTTTTGGGTGAACTATCCCTTTAAGTCTGGAACATCCTCTAAATATGATGCTCAAACGCACAATAGTGATGGCTCGCTTCTTACAAGGACTGAACTAACAACCTTCCGGTAACCAGCCCCTAGTCTTATTCGTTTATATGTGCTATGTTTGAATACCTGACTGGACTGTTTCCTGCATCGAGATCCTGTGCTGTCACGGCTCCTATGATGGTGCCTTGTGGCGTGTCCTCATAAACATCCATCGCGTAGGAGGGTTTGCTGAAGACGGGAGGCTCATCCACATCCAGAACGTTTATCTTCACTGTCGCTGTGTCTTTGAACGGGCCAAAATTGTGGAAGCGTGGATCCAGGTGTGCATTGGAGGCCTCCACTTTAAATGTGTATGCTTTTTTGGTCTCATAGTCCAACGGCTGGGGAAAGAGAAACAGGAAAGAAAAAAAATATATATTGAATGCATCAGATTTGTTCAGGTAAAGTTTGACAAGGCCTCTTGAATTAGACAACACTGAAAGGTCACCGTTTGGCTGGTTATTCTATATATATATATTCTATATGTGTTTCTGTATTTGTTTTATTTTATACATTTATTATTTTTGACTTTAAGTTTTGGGTGAGTGAGATTTTTTTAAAGAAGTCTCTTATGCTCACCAAGGCTGCATTTATTTGATAAAAATACAGAATAAAACAGTACTATTGTGAAATATTTATATTAAATGTTTATTAACAATTTTTATTTTAATACATTTTAAAATGTTATTTATTCCATTGATGGCAAAGCTGAATTTCCAGCAGTCTTCAGTGTCTTCAATGATCCTTCATAAATCAATCTAATATGTCGACTTTGTGCTCAAGAAATTATTAGAAGTGCTGAAAACAGTTGTGGTGTTTAATATTTTTGTGGAAAATTGTTTTATTTCAATATTCTTTGATGAATAGAAAGTTAAAAAGAACATTTATTTTCAATAGAAATCGTTTGTCATATTATCAATGTATTTACTGTCACTTTTGATTGATTCAATGCATCCTTGCTGAATAATAAATTATGAAGTGCTTAAATTGTGCAGTAAAAATGAATATTTTTCAGTTAGCCCCTGCTGGTGGATGTTGTAACTACAGCATCAGGTTCAAAAAAAGATGCTAACAGACAGCGTTCTCCATATTGGCCACTCATTGAGGTCTTACATTAAAGCTTCATTTATTTATTTGCGTTTTATCTTTTGCATAAATTGCTCGCTTTGATCATTTCGAATGCGGGGCCTTTCTCAGATCTCAAGTGTGTCGATGTCAGCCTGTCTGGGGAAGTTTGTCACAATTGCTTTCAGGCATGTCAAACAAACAACACACACTCCAGAAATGGTTCTCTCACGCTCCCATGCACATTTTCTCCTGATTTTGCTCCCCTTCCTGTTGATTCGAGGCCCCTTTTCTGCTGAAATCTATCTTTAAATTCTCACTTCGGTTCTTCTAAATCAAAGCTTGTCTGCCGTCAGTATGACAGCCGTAAAATGTATGTGTGTGGATGATTGTGGTCTTGCACCATTAATTCAAAGCAGCCCATCTAGAGATGAAAATCATACAGTGCTATCTCTGTCAATCTCTCTCTGCGAGATGGCGAAAGGGCAAAGGAGACAAAGATCATATATCTGACCTGTATACGGTTTCCATCATGAGCAATTTACTTCTGTATCATCTTCAGATGAAAGCAAACACCATAGGTAGAAATGAATGACACCCGCAGATCCGTAAATACACATCATATGCACTCTATATGGAAGTAACATGTATTTTGCACCAAAGCAAACAGCTGTTTAGCTAAGAAAGGAAAAGACGTCAACTTTGGGTGAGTGGCAACTCGGGATCATTTGGGATTTGGTGGTGTCAGATGCTCCTTGCTGAAGTTTCCACGTCAACTAAATCAAATTGTGCTAATTAGACTCCCAATTAGGTGAAAGTGAACCTCCAAAACCTGCAGTTGCTAATTAGCTAAAGTTGACATGAAAACAGACTCATTGGTATTACTGAAGTCTTAACTACATAATACAGGGAAAATAAGCTCACAGTTGCCCACAAGTAATTAGGAACCAAGTCATTTTACACAAAAGATATTTATCTAATTATTCAAACTAGCCTATGGCCTTCTGCGTCCCACAGAGACGAGACTGTTTGACCTTTAGAGGATAAGAGATGCATTGATATCAAGGTTGCAAGCAACAGAAACATGTCAGAAAGGCAGTTTGCAGGGAAAATAGCTTGATTTTCAGAAAAAAAGGACACGTGGAGGACTTCGGTCTTCTTTAATATGCATAACGCTAGTAAAACTGTATTTCCATCCGGATGACATTACGCCACGTCCCTCGTTTCAATCAGAACGCATAGCCTTTGTATAGCCTCTAATTTGAAACAAAAGCTATAAATTGCTCTCTGACTGCCATTTCATGTGGTTATTTTCCATCTTGGTTCCCTCAAAGGGATCTTTATTGATGCTCATATTGAATTATGGCTGGATCTTCACAGTCACATTGCTTGAGAAAGGCCCGCACCGCCTTGTGATTTACTTTCCCTCCATGACGATTTTTTCATTTATACTCCCCCAGAGTGAGTTTTCAAGGTCATTTAAGCTGGTAAACTATTTGGCCACATAACAGCTTTGCTTCAGTATAAATTAATACTTAAAAACATGCAAAAATAGAGAGATAGAGATACTAAACAACTTCCGCGTCACCTCTGCACTAATGCTGACTTCATAAAAATTGGATATTTGCTACTGTCAGACAAATGTGAAACTATCTTCTTTGCTCAGAATATGATATATTCCAATATAATATAAGAATGTAACATCTGATAGACTTACAGATTGGAAGAAAAAAAAAATCATATGTACAGCCTTGAACCTCAAGCGAACAGGCCAGCAGTCCATTAAAACGACAAATAATGAGAAAAAGATGAATGTGTTACTCATCTTTTCCTTTTTCGTGTGCAATGAATGTAACTGTAACTCAATAAAAGTTAATAAAAATATAAATATATAGTTTTTGAATACACTTATTCTCACAAGGGCTGTATTTATTTAATAAAATACAGTAAAAGTAGTAATATTGTGAAACATTATTTAAATTTAAAAGATTGTTGTCTTTTTAAATATATTTTAACATGTAATTAAAATACTTTGCTTGTGATGCAAAGCTGAATTTTCAGCATCATTATTCCAGGCTTCTCCGTTAAACGTTCCTTCAGAAATCATTCTAATATGCCAAAATAATTGCTGCTCAAGATGCATTTCTTATTATTATCAATGTTGAATTTTGCTGCTTAATAATTGTGAAAATTGTGATAAACTGCCAATCAAAAGTTTGGGGTGGTTTTTTTTTTTTTTAATACAATTAAATTTTTTTTTAATCATTCAAAGTGAGAAAAAGACATGTGTAATGTTACAGAAATTTCTATTTTTTTTAATGCTGTTCTTTTAGGCATTCTATTAATCAAATAATGCATCACCATTATTAATATTTGATCACCAAAAATAATTGATAATAACTGAGCACCAACTCAGAATATTCTAATGATTTTTGAGGTATCATGTGACACGGAAGACTGGAGTAATGATGCTGAAATTTCAGCTTTAGAAATTACATGTTAAAATATATTAAAACTGAAACCAGTTCTTTTAAATTTCACAATTTTACATTTTAACTGCATTTTTGATCAAATACTGTAAAAGCACTTTTTATGTTATAAGCATGGATAATGAGAAAGAAGCGCTCCATTATGTACATTTCCAAATCAACGCCTGCTCTCACAACCATGTACATCAGATTCCCATTTGAGTTTTCACGACAGGCCCGAGATGTGAGGTGAAAAGGGTGAACCAGACATGGCATCTCCCATGTCCGGTATTGATGGTGGACGGTGGACGTGAACGGTGATTAAATGTCAGAGGAAGCTGCAGGATTATTGGAGGTGAGGAGGTTTAGCCTAGAAGAATGTCAAGAGCATCATTGCCCTTTTAGTGTGTGTGAGTGGCCACATCACCCCGGCAGCATCGGTTAATGACTTTATGCCGAGACCAGGGAAAAGAGAGAGAAAGAGAGAAAAGACGCAGGAAGGGTAATAATGACAGTGACTCAAAACTAATGAAAGGCTCTTCAAGTGTGTCACTAGTTGTGATGAAACCGAATCACAATACGAAGACTATAGTTTACGACAGCTTTTTCTCGTAAAGGTCCTGAATGCTTTAAACCCTTGACCATGAGAAATAGAGCTGTTGCTTTAATAGCATAGACGTATCTGTATAGCCACTTACTGATTACACTTGAGTAGTAAGACGAAACTAGCTTCTGAACTGAGAAAGAATATATTCATCAAGAAAATGTTCAGAGACTTTCACCTGTGTTAGGATATAGCATCCTGGATTATTACATTTTCTTACAAAATGTGCATTTTTCCTTGCCTGTCACTCAATATGGGTCAGACTGAAAAATAACATGTCAAATATTCATTATAAAAATCAAAATATCTGGCAGTGAATGAATTAATTGAGACTACAAGGTGGTTTCAAACTAATTTTCAGCTCCATCTATAGATTTGTTGTCACAATCAGACAGAAAATCTTGTGTTCTTGAAAAATAACCATATTTTGCGCATCAAGCATCCGATAACTATTATCTATCAACAAAACAGATGAATTACACACATCAACATTATTTAACTTAATGGTAGATGTCACCTCTAGTGAGTATTTTCATTACAAAGCATTGATCTTCAATTAAAGGTCACAGTAACAGGACAATAACTCAAGGGACACACAGAAAACCTTAGCTATCAGTGGTGAAGTGACACACACACACAAAGCTACTGAGAGAATGTAATTCTAAACATTTGATTGTATGTGGGTTGGGGGGATCACTGATTTAACATTTATCTTTCATTGCACTTCAGAAGTTAAACTTGTTCCTCACAAGCATGATATGTAAAATGATTAATAATTGGACTTTAATTCCCACAGCAGTGTTTAATACTATAAATAGTCTTCTTTCTTTTTTAACTGGTCTATTAAGATTATAATCATCAAATGTGACATTATACTGTAAATGCCACAGCCTGTGCTCTAGAAGTAAAACACTGAACTATATGCATTTTCTGGTGTTGCTAACAGGATACTGTTAAAAAATTTGGGGTCAAAAACACTGACTGATTGATTGATGTAATTTGAAAGAAACTGAAATTAACACTTTTATTCAGAAAAAGATGCATACAATAGGTTACAGTGACAGTAAAAACATTTATAATGTTACAAAATATTTATATTTCAAGTTAATTCTGTTATTTTGAACTTTCTGTTCATTAAAGAATCCTGAAAAAAATAGTACTACAGTTTCCACAAAAATATTAAGCAACACCACTGTTTTTAACATTGATAATAATAAGAAAAGTTTCTCGAGCAATAAATCAGTAATTAGAACGATTTCTGAAGGATCGTGTGACACTGACAATGCTGAAAATTCAGCTGCATCACATGAATAAATTACATTTAAAATATTATATAACAGTTATTTTAAATTGTAGCAATATTGCAGAATATTTGTTTTTTTTTCACTATATTTTTAATCAAATAAATACAGCCTTAATGAGCAGAAGAGCAGGAAACACACACACACACACACACATATATATATATATATATATATATATAGAATCTCACAG
>NW_015548192.1:1587341-1587607 GCF_001515605.1 Sinocyclocheilus anshuiensis
AATCCATCACCTTTACCCTCAGCTTCTTTAGCAAGGCAGTGGTCATCTTGGAGGTGTGTTTGGGGTCGTTACCATGTTGGAATACTGCCCTGCGGCCTAGTCTCCGAAGGGAAGGGATCATGCTCTGCTTCAGTATGTCACAGTACATGTTGGCATTCATGGTTCCCTCAATGAACTGTAGCTCCCCAGTGCCGGCAGCACTCATGCAGCCCCAGACCATGACACTCCCACCACCATGCTTGACTGTAGGCAAGACACACTTGTCT
>NW_015548192.1:1587828-1592037 GCF_001515605.1 Sinocyclocheilus anshuiensis
CAATTTTTTCACAAAAGACTAAACTGAGTGTATTGTATGTGCATCTGTATGCATTTGTAACAGATGCAATAGGTCTGAGAATCTGAAAGCTTTGGAGAACATTAATCAACACGCAGATCAAAGGCCTCAGGAAAGGTGTTAGTAGTTCAGGCAGTACGTGTATAAGTGTACGTGAAGGAAATGCTCATTTCCGTATCTGTGTGTGCTGACACTTGAACGTTACCAGAACAAAAGACACTTTAAATTCAATACTTCATGCTAGTGAACTCTTTGATATGGTAATGCGCTCCCTCCTTGCACTGGTGTGAGTGCCAGCAGAGAAATCCAGACGATCGCAGTCCAAGCCGTCAATGCCAGTCGTGGGAATTGAACAATTGCGCACCTGATCCTAAAACAAGCACCATCCATTGTGTGGGTGCAGATGCTCGGAGTCGTTCGATGCAATGTAAATATGTCTAGCATTAGTATTCTCTTCATGATTATTTCCAAAAGGGGCTTTTAAAACGTAGCGTCACCATCCTCTGGTGAATTTCCACTGCAACTCACAGTGTAGATGTGAGAGCTCTTTGATGTAAAGTTCATTTTTATTTCCATTAGCATTTGGGATCTGTGCTTATTCATGGTAACCAATAGAAACTCCAGCAGACATTTTGCCCACACAGCCCAATACGGCATTATTCTATTCTTACTTAAGAAGATCTTTGTGAAATCAATAGATATTATTAAAGTCAGGCCTTTAATCCTCAGGGCTTCTCTGCACGATATCAATATACCCTCCTATTAGTATGCAGAACTTGCTCAAAGCTTTTTGTAGTGTAATGCAGTTTGCCTTCATCTAAATAAGATTACAATGTGAAGCACCCGGAAAAAGTGCACTTCTTGTTGTTGTTACAGTGCGCCTGTTAGCCTTGACTTGTGAAATAGCTCTGAGTTTTCATGAAAGGCTGTTGTTTTTTTTTCATGAGCCCGTCAGACGCTCGCTCGTGCACTTTCCTCATTAGGACATTGAAACAGGATGATGCATTTTTAATAAGAGTTGGGTTTGTTTGTGTTGGGAACAGTATTACACTAACACAGCTTTTCTCATGCTCTTTTCAAGACTGGAATTAAACGGGATGCACCGGATCGTAGAATGAGGATTCACTTTCTGCAGATGTCCTAAATGTGGCGTTACAGATTACTGTAGCATAGAACAGAAATAGTGTGAAATATTATTGCAATTTAAAATAGCTATTTTCAATTTTAATATACTTAAAAATGTCATTTATTCTGATGGCAACTTTGAATTTTCGGCAGTGAAATGGACCATAAAATATGATATTTTGTATGCATCTATTTAAAAACATCGGGAAAAAAAATTCTGGAAATGCAAGCCATGGCCAGGATGCCTTTCCGAAGTACCTGTCTACATATCTTGCTGATCTATTGGGCGGATAAGAGCTCATTTAATCAGCATTAATAAATGCATTACAGGATCATCTTACAGATTATTGGATTTTATTAACAAAAATGCACAGTGGATAATTTGTATTGATACAAAGACATAGCTCCCAAAAAAAGTTCACTCAAGTAGTGAATGACTTTAGAGAGTGCTGGAAACTGCAGTTGTGCAGTTCTAAAATTATACCATTATGAATCTTTGGCTGACATAATTTGCTTTATATTCTGAATTACTCACGCAGCAACTAAAGTGTGCCGGAGAGGTACAATGGTAAAAGGAATATTTTGGGATATTTTTAAAGTAATGTCTATGTATAGTTTTTGCTGCAACAACAGTGTAATTGTGTTTGCGTTAAGCTGCATGTGTCAAAACTTATTCTCAGGAGTGCTTTGCATAAAAGAGGGTTGTCCGATAACAACTGTGCTTTATATTGCTGATTGACTGATTTTGACATTTGCAGTCATTGGAGAATATCTATAACACAAAACTTAACAGAATTATTCATCAAGAGTGAAAACTATGCAACCAGTAACCACACTCTTGATTACCAAAGATTTGGCCCGTTGTGTAAAACATTAACATAATGCATTTAAATTAACAATAATGCACCCAGAATAGAAATGTAACTTTTCAACATTGACACATCATTTTAAAAAGTATAAACATAACACTTAAACTGTAGCTTCCATTATAAGTGGTGAATTACTGTAAAACATTTTTCATGCATTATTAAAAATGGTGGACAAGACAAAACTGCTGTCTGTGGAAACTAGCAACATGCCACAAATGCAACGCCTAGATATAACATTCATTCCTTAATATTCCTGTAAGTCTCTTAGCTGGAAGTGCAAAGATTGCAGGATGGAAGATAAAAGCATTTGGAGAACATCAGCATGGTGCCCTTGAGTAGATGTTTAACCATGTGTTCCAGCACATGGTTATCAAAATCAAAACTGCTTGCACAACATTGAAACAACCATTTAAATATTGATAATCCAAACTATGCATCATCAGATGGTCGTATTATATTATTTACATTAACATTATTATGTACTGTATGGAAACCCATTTTTTCCACATAAGGGAAACAAATGACAGTTTGCTAAAGGGAAACAATTGGTAAAATGGTAAATCATAATTATTACAAAAATGACGTGTGTTACAATTGAAATTTTATCTCATAATTTTAACTTTGTATCTCATAATCATAATGTTCATAATGTTCACTTTTTAACCTAATACATAATGAATTAGTATGTCATAATGTTAACTTTTAATCTCATATGACTTAGTATCTCATAAATTCTACTCTTTTTGTATCTCATAATTACTCATTAAAAACAGATAATCATATTTGTATGTCATACTTTTGACTTTTTTATCACATAATCACTTAGCATGTCACAATGTTTATTTTTAATCTTGTACATACTGATTTAGTAAATCATGTTTACGTTCTATCTCATAATTATGACTTAGTATCTCATAATTTTAACTTCTTACCTCATGACTTAGTGTATCATAATTTTGACTTTTTATCTTATAATGATGACTTTGTATGTCATAATATTTACTTTGATCTCATAATTATGACTTAGCATGTCACAATGTTTACTTTGTATCTTACACGTAATGAGCTAGTATATCATTGTTTGCTTTTATCTCATTATGACTCAGTATCTCATAATTTCAACATTTTTTCTACAATTATCATCTTATAACTATGACTTAGCATGTCATAATGTTTACTTTTTATCTTACAATTATGCCTTAGCATGTCAATGTCTAATTTTTATCTCATAATTATGACTTATGTCATAATTTTGACTCTTTATCTCATAGTTATGACTTGTACTTTGTACTCTCATTATGTATGACTAACTACAGTATCTGATAATTATGATTTACCAAAGCTGATGGCTTTTCTTATGTGGAAAGGTTCACAATTTCATCAGAACAGACCTGCAGCCTATTTTCTGTTCATGATCCACTAATTGAGAACTTTAAGGGGAACTGCCCTTGAAGTGACTGAATACGGTGACATGATGTGTTGCACCGAATCAGTAGCAGAATCTCTTATCCTAGCACACAACCACAACCAAACTCATAAACTGTATCTCACAACACTGTTCCACAAGTATTAGCCAATACATCAATCTTGACATTGTTTTGATACTGGAGGTAAACACAGCAGAGTGTGCTCCGCATTGAACAGAACTGGTTGGAAATAGACGGTAAGGCATGTCCCAACTACAGTAGGGTTTGAGGACACATACAGCCCTCTATTCGGAACCGGCAAAGCATGCAGAGCCCTCTACTGCTAAAATGTCTTTTGTGTCAATAATTAATTTTTCAGCTGAGATGTTTGATGTCTTCGTTTACATGGGGTTATATCACCATACTAAAGAGGTAAAATGATCTTTTGGGTTTCTGAAAGACATAAACACAAAACTAGGGCACAGCAAATGTATATTGCACACTGTTTTGATGTATATATCCGCAGGAACACATAGTGTTATAACACACCTTTGGTTTTTTTAGATTCATAACATTTGGAGGTATGAAATATCCCCTCTAATAATCTCGGTTCACAGCACTGACACAAACACACCACTAGCATCCCGTCTCCCTCAGACTGCTGCTCTCAGCAAAAGTTTTTTATATCCCTTTTCCTTACCACATGGTGTGCATGCTGACATCCTTGCGCACATACACACACACACACACACACACACACACACACACACACACACACGCGCACACACACA